>NC_026006.2:19099567-19246239 GCF_000442705.2 Elaeis guineensis
AATGATCGAATTAAACTCTTTAATTTGATCAAACTCACAAGATATGATTGACGTCTAGCAACGTATCATGTCTACCTGGAAGATATGGAATTTTGATAGAAATACAAAAATACCCTTCAGTGGAAAATTATTGTGCATCTTGATCTTGCGATCATCCTGCATCCCGAATATAAGTTTGGGTATGGAAGAATGTCAAACCCAATTTTTTTTTCTTTTATATTCATATTTCTCTTGATATGATTCAATTTATGAAATATTAGAAATCATTTCTAATTTTTCATAATGCTTTGATCAAAGTCTTCCTGAATCATTATTTGATTGAACAGATAGGATTCGATCTCCTCTTACTAGGACGATCGTTTCCATATTGACCTACTCACAACCTTCATAAGTAATCCATCATATCCAGACATCCCGTACATGATTAAATCATGAATGAGTATGATCCAAAATATGGATTCATTCTTATAAGGTTCTACGGCAGTCTCAGGTCAAAAGATTTACATGCACAATTCTCACTATAAGAAAAATCTGTTGACATGTAGATAAGACTCCATCAGATATCCTTTAATTGGATCAATTCAGTGAATTCGTTCTCAAATGAACACTTACATCCTTATATTAGTGTCATACACAAGTAATTATGAGATCAATTACCCTCTATACCGAGCATACACAGGATGTACCAGTCTTACCAGAAACATTGATCCCTACTCAATGTTCCATCGACTAGGAATATTTAAAATTAGAGTTTAAGGTTTAGGTCTCACTTGGTATGATCGCATCATAACCCTAAAACCATAGCCTAATTTATGGGGTTCATCAAAAAAATAAATGCAGCATATGATGAACTAAATACCTTTATTTATTTAAAACATCAGTACATGAGTTGTCGGGAGACAAAAAATATCCATCTATTTATACATTTTGATTGGCTTATAGGGCATATTTCTTTCAGTACACTTAGATACCTCATAAAAATTGGATTAGCATTATAGGTATTCTTCTTATCCAAATTTATTTTATTGTACTTTGATTGATATAGTCAAGAGTTTCTGGGCATTAGGATTTTTGATGCATTAGGTGTTTTTAATGAAATTTTAAATACCTAATCTCTTTTCATTGCACCATCGAAACTCAACAGTTATCACATAAGTATCTTATCCAGCAACCGATTGCTTCTTCTTTTTTGGTCTGTTCGGGTCAAGGAAAGCTATGTACTAAGGATAGTTTCTCTTCCAATGATCCAGCTTCTTGCAAAAGAAGCACAGACTTTGATCAGCCTTAAACTTGAATTTTTGGGACTGACTCCTAGCACCTTGCACCTTCTTATTTTTTTAATTTTTTTCTTTCTTAAAGGGATGATGACTATCCGAAGAAGATCCTCCCACTATATTCTGTTGGAAAAAGGTGCAGAGTTTTATGCATGAATTTTAAAATATTTTTGAAATATAATACAGCAGAATATGTAAATTAAATAATTTAATCTATAATTGCATGTAATCAAATTACTAAATCATACAATTAGGACCTATAACATGTCATATTGCATTTATAAATTAGAAAAATAAAAGCTTTGATATTGATCAAATCAATATCCTAGATATAAAATAGTTTTAGATCTAAAATCTAGATCACATCTAGATAAGAGAAGAGATCAGATCTCTTACCTTCACACGGGTCGAGAATTTTATGATTAATTTTTTTTGTTGCTTTTGGAGCTGCACACACGTTTGGCCTCTACAGATGATCCACACGAGGCTGCAACAAAATCAGAGGTTCGTCGAACGAAGATCCACTCGAAGTGCTAGCTTCTTGCAGATCTCTCCGGATGGTTAATCTAAAAAATATTCTTCGGATCTCTTAGACATTCCAAGAGATGAAGAATATGAGGAAGAATAAGGGAGAAGTCAACCTTTTGACCTTCCTAAAATCAGAAATAATTAATAATAGAAAAGGTCCTCAGAGAAGACAGATCTTCTCTTTCAGTACATCAACGATTGATGTCCTGAGAACATCTCTATGCTAGGATATGAGAAGATCTTTTTTTTTAGATATTTCTCTAATTTTTAGATCTTATGATATCTAATTTTTCTCATAGAAAAAATCTCATGATTTATGGAAAAAAAGGATTCTAAAGAAAACCTTAAGAAAAGACTTTCTTTTCTTCTTCTCCTCTCATCAGAATATGATCAGATCATGTCCAAATTAGATCACCATACCCCAACTCATTGGAGCATGGATCCACTATGCTATCCCTCTTTTACTCTCAATTTTTTATCACATAAAAATATAAAAAATAAAAAAAATAATATGAAAGAAAAATAATGAGAGAAGACAATCTTTCCTCTTACTTTTCTCTCTATAAGATATCAACCTTTGATCTCTTGATTGAAGACTCTTCTCGAAGGATTTTGGCACCTGAAACCACCCATGTCTTCCTCTTTCTCCTCTGCTATTTCTATCTTAAAGTCATGAATTTTTGACTCTTATTTTATAGCATATGGGACGGCAACTTTTTATATGATAGACTAGATCATAAAACCTAGTCTAACAAGGAGTCCATGGGGCATCCAAGAGTTAGATGCCCCCTCCCTCATAAATTTTCTGGAGAGCATAAAATAACTCACAAAAGGGGCTACAAAAAGAAGGGATAAGCTTGGAAAAAGTTGGTGCAAGAGAGGAGAGAAAAGTCATTGTGAAGAGGAACTCTTTCAAAAGAGGATAAACCTAAATTACTTTCCATATATAATCAAATCTCTTTTCATATTGAATAAAATCAAATCTGATTCAAATTTCTAGAATAAGTGATGTGAGATAATATTTCATAGATATGGATATCTCATAAAAATTATCTGAAATTAAATTAGTGGCGTGGGCTTGAAGTTTCTTAGGTGGCTCAAGGGAGGATTTGGAATCCTAGTCTAACTAGGATTCTTATGTAGATTAGGTCAAGCTCTTTGAATCCAATCCAAATTAATTGCAACCTAATTAATAGTGATTCTAATCTAACTAGGAGTCCAATTAAATCAGATTAAATCATATTTAATTCTGATTTAAATCCAAACTTAATTAGGAATTAGGTGCATACAAGTCTTAGTCAAACAAGGACTTGTTCTCCCTTGCAACTGGCTTATCGAATAAAATAATTAGACTTAATCTAATTAAATTCAAATTAATTCTAATTGAATTAAATTCAGTTAGACTTGATCTCAGTCCAATTGCTCAATCAGATTGAGCCAATTAGCAATCCAATTGCTAATCGATCCTCCTACAACACTTGCATTAGGTCAAACATCAATCACGTTGATCGTTTAACCTTAGAACGATTTTTAATCATCAATTAACCATCTGATTAGGTTACAGCCTCTTATGTGTATGACCCTATAGGTTCAAACCTAAGCCAGTAGCATAGTAATCAATTTCTGTACCAGTTGAAGTAACCATCTAGCAATGGTTCCTGATGTCTCGATAGATCGAATGTATGCAAAGCAACATTCTAAGAATCCTGACCCATGGTTATCGTATAATTCATCCTTTTGATCAATAATACTCAAGAAGACTTCGAGTATGCTATCAACACTCATACAAGTAATCTCTATTGTGTCTCAAAATTTTGCAAATTCGTGACTCTTCACGAGGATTATCCAGGTCTAGATTTTGCTAAATTGAAACATAGTGAGACATTCTCTTCTTGAAGTTATTTAGGAGTGGTCAATCCCATCTTGACTCACATACTGACTTCACAAGTACTTGACTGTACTTAGAAATCTTTCGAACCTATATTAAAAATACAGGTAGTCCAGCATCAAAGCACAGTGAGTTACTTGCAAGTCACCGTGGTGATCTCAGGTCAGAGAGACACTTATATCCATTGGCCTTGGCTAGCTACTCTTGACAGTAGAGTGTTACATTGGTCACGTTCAATGTAGATATACTCCTACATCTTATTTGGATGCCATACCAGTGTCTCCACACCACTTCGTTACGAGGACAACCAACACATATGGCATACAACGACCTACACTTGATAAGTTATCATCCTTGTTAATAACTTATCATTTGATCATGAACAATTTAAAAACCATCCGATAAATCCTTCTTTATCGATTGATTGTGATTCTAAGGATTTCATCATAATTTAGGAGTTCTTTTAAGGAAGATAGTTCTTTTATGATGAACTTGCCGAATAACTATTATTCTTAGATAATTCATATACTAATTTCAATCATCTACCACTTAGATGATTGACTTTAGGACATATTTTCCAACAACTTTCACTTGTACTAAAGTCAATCAGAACGATATCAAATATCCTATCTTCCACTTGAGTTTGTAGAACTTCTTAGTTTCGAGGCCTTAGCAAATGGGTCGGTCAAGTTCTCTTTTTTCCATCGATCTTTCAAAGATCGATGCCACCCTGATCTAAAATAAAAAATGATAGCAATACAGAGTATGCTGGTACTTCAGTTCTTTAGCCAGATTTATGGCTCCAGTGCTACGATAGGATTGGACCATCGGTGGAGGGTGCCACTCCTAACCTGCTAATGAAGCTCAGCAACTACACATCTTACATGGCAGCATCATATGTTATGATGTATTCTACATCACTAACTGAGTAGGCTAAAGTATCCTGCTTTGAATCTTTCCAACAGATTGCTCCTATAATTAGGGTATGATCCGACGATTTCTTGTTGTCATCTTGATCTGACTGATATCGAAACATTCACATGTTTAAAGTCAGTATTTTCATATTTGAGTCACTGGAGCTTAGTATTTTTCAAATACTAAAAGATTGTCTATACAATCTTCTAGTGGTTCTTACTTAGATCAGACTGGTATCTGCTCACTACCATTAGTGAGTATACCATATTTGGTCTTGAACATAGAAAAATTAGATGACATCCAAACCTTTATTCTTTGTAATGTTGGAATGCCATTCTCGATTAAGAGAATTTCATCCACAGACAAACAAGGAATAACACTACAAAATATTTTGCCTACTTATAAATACAGGGTTCCTCTTTGTTCATAATAAAGACTTATGTTCAAAATGTATGTTCCAACTCTGGGATAATAGCGAAACGAACTTTATAGGTCTCCACCTTTCCATCTACGCTACTCTGATCCTTTTGAAAAATTCATTCACACCCAATGGGTTTTATTCCTTCAGGTGAATCATCTAGTGTCCATACACTATTGATTTTCATGGACTTCAATTTGGATTTAATGGCTCCAAACCACTTCTCAGAGTTAGACCACTGCATTGCATCTCTATAGGTGATCAGATCTTTGTTAATCTCATCGAGCTCAACAAGATCGCTGTCCCAGACCTAGACACTGAAATGTTTGTCCGACTAACATGGTACTCTACCAGATCTCCTTAATGATGTTATTTTAATGGGCTCCGAGTTTGATCTAATCAAATCCGATTCTGTAAGTTTATTAGATTATGTCAATTCATTTTCTATCAGTCAAACTTTCAAGTTTAACTTGATAGGCATCAGTTCCTTCTCTAAGAAACTCCTTTCCAAAAAGAATGCCCTACTACTGATAAGCATCTTATGTTCTTCAACATGATAGAATTAGTAACCTTTAAACACCTATTGGACCAAGAACCAAGTTTATTTGTATGCAAACCTTTGACATAGGCCGATCAACTCCAAACCCAAAGGTGAGAGAGTCTAGGTCTATGTCCGATCATATCTCATATGGAATCTGCACAACAGACTTACTCAGCATATTTTCAGAGTAAAATAGATAATCACATAAGAGCACAATCCTGAAACAAGCAGAGAAGTGAACCCTATTATGGATTGAACTATGTCTAATAAAGTTCAACTTCTCCTTTCAGATACACTTTGTTCCGAAAAAGAATCCACTGAGAGAGAATCCAATTCTCCTAGATATGTCACAAACTCACTGGATAAGTATTCGTCGCCTCGATCTGATCGAAGAGTTCTAACACCTTATCCAGTTTGTTTCAATCTTTCATTATTGAATTATTTAAATATTTTAAATGATTTATACCAGATGCACCCATGCCCAGATAGGTCGTCTGTAATGAAATGTTAATATCTTCCTCTGGTACTTTAGTTCACAGGTCCACATACATCACTATGTATAAGACTTAAAACTTTATCAACTCCTTCACCTTTTTTCATTAAAAGGTGATTTTGTCATCTTTTCAAGAAGTCAAGACTCACAGGCTATCAATGATTCACAATCATTGATGTCGAGGTTTTTCTCTCAAGCTAATCCGTTTATCTTGTTCTTATCAAGGTGACTAAGCCCAAGATAGATATCCATGGCATTATCTAACTTGGGTGTATACATTACACTTAATAGGCTATGTAAATGTTAAATATCATTTTCTTATTGTCCATATATTATTATAATATTATTCATAATAATATCATAATAATCTTTCTTTATTAATAAATGTTGATCATCTTTGGCCAAAAGGCCAACAAAAATTACATTCATCATAAATAATGGACAATAGTAACAATTACTCTAAATGATAATATTTGAAAATAAGCTCTATAATTCCTAAAGTTAAGATTGGAATAAGACTTCCATCCCTAACATTCAAAAATTTCTCATCATTTTCAAATATTTCACTTGTAGTCCTAGCAATAAATTGCATAAGATCATGGTATCTAATACCTAGATAGTGGAATCACATAGAGAAACTTTAAGGTGTTATTATATAACATCCTTGATGAGCAATTTTTGCTCTTTTCTCTTATTCAGCCTATTATAGTCAAGGGAAGCAAGACAATTCTTGTTCTTATGACCCTGCTTCTAGTTGAAGCAACATGCCTGCTTTGGATCAATTTTGGACTAACTATTTTGACTGGACTAAGAAGCCCCAACACGAATCCATTCGTACTGCTAAACCAAATTCAACTTTCGATACTAATTAACGAAGTTGGGTCCCATAAGTCATTACTGTCTAACAGCGATTGGAGCAATTAAGGTTTAGCCTTATTTTAAGAGAAGAGAACAATAACCTAATGTATATGAATTATTTTAAGCTTAGAGACTTAGACTTTAGTCTCAAGGTTCTTTCTCTATTTTATTCAAATTGGTAGCCTCTACCTCCAATTCAAAAATTACTTTAATTTCCTAGTAGGTACTAGAATCCACATAGACTACACACAAGTCCGACTTTGGTCGGCCAATCCATCTGCATCTATGGGTAGGTTCATTAACCAATTGTTTCTCCAAATAACTTCTAGTAATTTAATTTTATCCCAGAAATCTAATCAGTAGGCTTTGGCCTCCACTGTAAGGATCCGGTTAGGTCCAACCATTAACATGACCATATTTGGTGCATCTAACCAACGAATGATTAAGCCCAACTTTGGTTGGCTCACCTAACTACCATTAGAGAGACACTTCCAAGTCATCATATGATGAGTGATAATTTCATTAGTCAACAAGCACCAGGCCTTTGGGTCTGCAATGATTATTGAGTTAATGGACTCATTATCAAAACACCTTAATGGGAGGCTATGACTCAGTTATCTTCATAACTTTATCATTTTAAGGATCTAATAATTTTAGAGGATTTAAAATTATTAATGATTTAAGGATAGAAAGGACATGGATCAATTTGCTCCCATTGACTTCACCAAGTCAAGTCCTCCCACTGACTTCTCAAGTCATTAACAAGGACTAGGATCAAATTTGGTCCATGGGCACCTAGATCAGTCTCACTAAATGAAATCAGACTCACTGATTTTCTATGTGACATGGGTTAGCACGAATCAATGAGCAACCTAATCAAGACCTGATTAACCACATTGGCCAGATAAGTATGATCGATGGGAAGGTCTGCCAAAGCTTGCCTTAGACACCATAAGAAATAACCAGGTAAGCAGGCTCCCAATTATAAACCACCGATCAGGTTTACCTTAGACACCCACTGGTTTATCAATTTTGATTTGATCTGTCTAAAGACTCAGGCTCAGCCGCTGAGTCACGATCATTGTCTATTTGTTAGATATATAGACTTTGATCAATTTCAACTATTGAAGTGATCTATAGAAATGATCTAATCCTAATTAACTTTTAATTAGGTTTGATCAATTTCTTAACTTAGTCCATATTTAATCTAATCATAGGTCTAACCCAGTTAATGACCTGATCAAAGCTAACCCATTACCCTTTAACCCATATTTTATGAAATTATCTTAGGATCTTTGAATCACCAACCTAGATTCTAAACAATCACTTAATTCTTTTAATTAAGTTCATGGCTGAGGGTTGAGGTTCGGCATTTTGAAAACTACTTTCAACTTTTGAAAGATTTAATATAATTTAGTATTATTTCACTAAATAGGTCAACTCATTTTAAAAATGGATCGGCTTATTTCACTAACAAATACTAGCAATTAAAATCAGTCAGAAAAATAATTGAGCCAACTTTTTAGTCAAGTTGGATTGTTGGTCGAGTTGGCCCGATAAGCAAACAGAACCTTCGCAAGATCCTATTTTTGGTTGATTTTAATCTATGTTCGTTACATAAAAATTCATGAAATGAATAGACTTAATCTAAAACATTCATGATAAGATTTATTTAAATCTCTTAATTTTTTAGATCGCAACATACCAGGACAACCTTTGCACTGTAAGGGGTAAACCTTACAGCAGGAAAACCTACAATCCGTGCAATCATTATTTTATTTTTTAGATTTATTTTAATGCAATCATGAACATGTTATAAAAGAACCTAGATGCTCTGATATCACTGTTAAAAAAAGGTACAGGGTTTCATGCATGAATTTCAAAATATTTTTGAAATATAATACAGTAAAATATATAAATTAAATAATTTAATCTACAAATGCATGTAATCAAATTACTAAACCCTACAATTAGGACCTATAATATGTCATATTATATTTATAAATCAAAAAAATAAAAACTTTGGTATTGATCAAATCAATATCCTAGATCTAAAACAGTTTTAGATCTAAAACCTAGATTACATCTAGATAAGAGAAGAGATCAGATCTCTTACCTTCATGCAGGTCGAGAACTCTGTGGTTAATTTTTTTATTACTTTTAGAGCCGCATACGCATCCGGCCTCTACAGGTGATCCACACGAGGCTGCAATAAAATTGGAGGTTCGTCGAATGAAGATCCACTCGAAGTGCTAGCTTCTTGCAGATTCCTTCGGATGGTTAATCTAAAAAATATTCTTTGAATCTTTTGGATATTTCAAGAGATGAAGAATATGAGGAGAACTAAGGGAGAAGTCAAACTTTTTAACCTCCCTAAAATCAAAAATAATTAATAAAAAAAAATCTTAAGAGAAGACAGATCTTCTCTTTTAGTAGATCAATGATTGATGTCCTGAGAACATCTCTATGCTAGGACATGAGAAGATCTTCTTCTCTAGATATTTTTTTAATTTTCAAATCTTATGATATCTAATTTTTCTAATAGAAAAATTTCATGATTTATGGAGAAGAAGGATTCTAAAAGAAATATTAAGAAAAGACTTTCTTTTCTTCTTCTTCTCTCATCAGAACATGATCAGATCATGTCCAAAATTAGATCATCATGCCCTAACTCATTGGAGCATGGATCTACCATGCCATCTCTCTTTCTATCTCATATTTTTATTACATAAAAATCCAAAAATAAAAAAAAAATAATATGAAAGAAAAACAATAAGAGAAGACAATCTTTCCTCTTACCTTTCTCTCTACAAGATATCAATTTTTGATCTCTTGATTGAAGACTCTCCTCCAAGGATTTTGATACCTCAAACCACCCATGCCTTCCTCTTTCTCCTCTGCTATTTCTATCTTAAAGCTACGAATTTTTGACTCTTATTTGATAGCATATGGGGTGGCAACTTTTTATATGGTAGACTAGGTCATAAAACCTAGTCTAACAAGGAGTCCATGGGGCGTCCAACTCTTGGACGCCCCCTCCCTCATAAATTTCATAGAGAGCATGAAATAACTCACAAAAAGGGCTACAAAAAGAAGGGATAATCTTGGAGAAAGTTGGCGCAAGAGAGGAGAGAAGAGTCCTTGTGAAGAGGGACTCTTTCAAAAAAGGATAAACCTAAATCACTTTCCATAATTAGCCAAATCTCTTTCGATATTGAATCAAATCAAATCTGATTCAAATCTCTAGAATAAGTGGTGTGAGATAACATTTCTTAGATATGAATATCTCATAAAAATTATCTAGAATTAAATTAGTGGCGTGGGCTTGAAGTTTCTTAGGTGGCGCAAGGGAGGATTTGGAATCCTAGTCTAACTAGGATTCTTATGTAGATTAGGTCAAACTCTTTGAACCCAATGCAAATTAATTACAACTTAATTAATGATGATCCTAGTCCAACTAGGAGTCTAATTAAATCAAATTAAATCATATTTAATTCTGATTTAAATCTTAACTTAATTAGAAATTAGGTGCATACAAGTCTTAGTCAAACAGGGACTTGTTCTCCCTTGTAACTGGCTTATCCAATAAACTAATTAGATTTAGTCCAATTAAATCCAAACTAATTCTAATTGAATCAAATTTAATTAGACTTGATCTTAGCTCAATTGCTCAATCAAATTGAGCCAATTAGCAATCCAATTGCTAATCAATCCTCCTGCAACACTTGCATTAAGTCAAACATCAATCACATTGATCGTTTAACCTTAGAACGATTCTCAATCGTCGATTAGGTCAAGCTCTTTGAACCCAATGCAAATTAATTACAACCTAATTATTGATGATCCTAGTCCAACTAGGAGTTCAATTAAATCAAATTAAATTATATTTAATTTTGATTTAAATCCTAACTTAATTAAAAATTAGGTGCATATAAGTCCTAGTCAAATAGGGATTTGTTCTCCCTTGTAACTGGCTTATCCAATAAACCCATTAGACTTAATCCAATTAAATCCAAACTAATTTTAATTGAATCAAATTTAATTAGACTTGATCTCAGTCCAATTGCTCAATCAGATTGAGCCAATTAGCAATCCAATTGCTAATCAATTCTCCTGTAATACTTGCATTAAGTCAAACATCAATCACATTGATCGTTTAACCTTAGAATGATTCTCAATCATCAATTAACCATCTGATTAGGTTACAACATCTTATGTGTGTGATCCTATAGGTTCGAACCTAAGTCGATAGCACAGAAATCAATTTCTGTATCAGTCGAAGTAACCATCTAACAATGATTTCCGACGTCCAGATAAGTCGAATGTATGCAAAGCAACATTCTAAGAATCCTGATCCATGGTTATCGTATAATTCATCCTTTTGATCAATAATGCTCAAAACTACTTCGAGTATGCTGTCAACACTCATACAAGTCATCTCTATTGTGTCTCAAAATTTTACAAATTCCGTGACTCCTCACGAGAATTATCCAAGCTTAGATTTTGCTAAATTGAAACATAGTGAGGTATTCTCTTCCTGAAGTTAATCAGGAGTGGTCAATCCCATCTTGACTCACATACTGACTTCACAAGTACTTGATTGTATCCAAAAATTTTTCGAACCTATATTAAAAATACAGGTAGTCTGGCACCAAAGCACAGTGAGTTGCTTGCAAGTCACTGTGGTGATCTCCGATCGGAGAGACACTTATACCCATTGGCCTTAGCTAGCTACTCTTGATAGTAGAGTATTATATTGGTCATGTTCAATACAGATGTACTCTTACATCTCACCTGGATGCCATATCAGTGTCTCCACACCACTTTGTTACGAGGACAACCAATGCATATGGCATACAGTGACCTACACTTGATAAGTTATCATCCTTGTTAATAACTTATCATTTGGTCGTAAGCAATTTAAGAACCATTTGATAAATATTTCTTTATCGATTGATTGTGGTTCTAAGGATTTCATCATAATTTAGGAGTTATTTTAAGGAAGATATTTCTTTTATGATAAACCTGCCAAATAACTATTATTATTAGATAATTTATATACTAATTTCAATTATCTACCATTTAGATGATTGATTTTAGGATACATTTCTCAACTTATTCACCATCTCTTTGTGGAGCTGGTGATTCTTTTCAAAAGTCTGTAGTAACCACAACAGATCGTGGTAGTTGACTATAGGCTTTATCATTCTAAATGACTGAGAAACGGTAGGTAGGACTTGGACAGGGAGTTCAGGATCATATCCTTCCCTAGCTGTTCGTGCAAAAAGAAATCGAGCTTGCTCAATTTTTCGATCTATTCGATCATGTATAATACATGATCGGTCACAGATACTCTCTCATTCGAGCATTGAAATGGTGCAACTAGTATTATGCCATTCAATGTCACTGGGAGTATCAAAGAAATCTTTCAATACTTGGAGCATTTTCTCTGATCGAGCCTCTTCTAATTTTCAACTGAACTCATCGTTTATGGAGGTCCGCATAATGCAATGAATTATAGTGCGGTCGTTGAGTCATTTTAAAAAAGTATCTCAGACCGCGTCTCGAGCATTGGGAGCAGGCTCTTCAGGTGTCGGATCCGTAATCACATATAGGATTCGTTCGTGCTCCAGGACAATCTTAAGCTTTTGATACCAATTATCAAAATTTGGTCCAATCAATTTTTCACTGTCCAATAGTGATGTAGTGATAAGTTTGAGGCCATATCTGCACAAAAAAAAAAAATCAAAACTTAATCAGTATATGAATTTATTAATCCTAAAGACATGGACTTTAGTCTAAAGATCCTCTCATTATTTTATACGAATTGGTAGCTTCTACCTTCAATTTGTGGAATTACTTTAATTCCTTAGTGGGTACTAGAATCCACACAGACTGCATACAGATCCGAAGATGGCTGGGTCAACCCATATGCACCTATGGGTAGGTTTTCAACCAATTATTTCTCCAAATAATTTTTAGTAATTAATTTAGTTTCAGATTTCATTTTAGTAGGTGATAGGCCTCCACTGAATGTCTCAGTGAGGTCAAATCATTAATATGAATCTACTCAGTGATTCTAGTCAAAGAATGATTAGGTCCGAAGATGGCTCGGTCAATCCAACCATTCATCAGATAGTACAATAGAGTTATCATATGATGAATGATAATTCCATCATTTAGAGAGAACACCAGACGAATGGCATCTATAATGTCAATCAGAAATAGTGGACCCATTATCATTCACTTTAATGAGAGGCTATGATCTAGTTATCACCATAATCAGCTCATTTTAGAGATCTAATAATTTACAGAATTTAATTAATTTATAGAAGAGAGAAGAAGAGATCAATTAGTAGACCATAATTCTCTCACTACCTTCACTAAGTTATTGAATCAGGTTAGGATCATACTGATTGAACTGGCATCTAGATCAGTCATACTGATCAACCTTAATGGCATGGGCTAACTCGAATCACTTAGCGATCTAATCAAAATCTAATTTATCAAATTGGTCAGGTAAGTGAAATTGGTATGAGGGTCTGTTAAGCTTGCCTTAGACATCATCGAAATAGTCAGATAAGCCGCTCTCAGTTAAAAATCACCGGTCGAAATGTCAAACTTATCTTAGACACCAATTGGTTAATTAATTTTGATTTGACCAACCTAATGATTCAGGTTCAACTACTAAGCCACAAATAAGGTCCATTTGGTCCAATCAAAAATATGGACTTGACCATCTACAACTATTGTATTAGAGAAATCCTGATTAATCTAATTCAACATGTGACTAGACTTGATCAATTTCTCTGCATGGTCAATCAATTCTTTGATTCTAACCTTAAGTCTAACCCAATTATAGAAAATGACCTGATTTGAGCTAATCCATATCTTATATTTTATGCAATGTCATTAGATCTCAATTCACAATTCTAAATCTAATCAATTAACACTTAATTCTTTAATTAAGTTTTTGCATCAATATGGTTAAGATTTTGAAATAATTTTCATATAAACTTTTTACATTAAATCATAAAATTTTTTTTAGATCAAATTTAAAATTTTTATGATTTTAAATCAAAATAATTTTGATTAATCAACATTAGATGTAACTAATTTTTTCATAATTTGCATTACATACAACAACACATAGAGTTTCAAGATCTAGGATTTTGCAAAATAGTAAGTTTTTCTCCTTTCATTTTTTTCTTCATGGGACCTCACAATGGCACCCCTACATGCTATAAGAGCATCCCATTGAATGAAAAGAGAGGGTCATGTAATCCTACTTGCTCCTATGACTGGACGGTCTGGTGATTATCCAATCTGAGTACTTTGCTACTCAGATCATCTAATTTAACAAGCTAAAAATCAGATCTGAAAATAAACATATTTAGATTTAATCTAAATCATAAATAATCAGATCTAATATTATAAAATCATATTTAAAGGCATAATAAATTATATCAAAATAACTATGGCTCTGATACCAATTGAAGAAAACATGGATAGTGCTATGCATGCAATTTTAAAATTTTTATGCAGTGGAAGAGTAAGATTAAACTATTTAATCTAATCACATGCATAAGATCTAATCTAGACTATCATGCCATGACAAAAATATGAAATATGATACACTTTAGATCTAAACATAAAAACTTACATCGATCTTATTGATGCTGCAATCCTATATCTAACTATTAGATCTAATAATATGATCAAGACAGGTTAGAAATAATTACCAAACTAAAGAGATCTTGATCTTCACTGATCCAACACGTGGAGAAGATGTCCCTCAGGTCTCTCATAGCCACACGAAGTCGTTTGGCCTCTATAGAAAATCCACGTGAAGACTGACGTAGATCAGGATCCTTAGAGGTGCTAATCTATAAGGAACTTCGATGGTTGATTTTTTTCTTATTCTTTAAACACCTTAGATCCTCCAAAGTAAGAGGATATCTAGAGGAGGAAGAGAGAAAGAGAAGAAGAGCTCTGGAAAAACAAAAACCAGCAAGGGAGGAATTGATGTGATGCCAAGAAGAGGGTCACCCTTTTTATAAGCAAGGATTAGGGTTTTCATCCAAGGGAGGGCGCCTAAGAGACCATGCCAAACTCCTTTTGGCATCCCAAAAATACCAGAAAAGACTCATTTGCATGGAGAATGAATCTGGTGTCTCACACGCTCAAGAATTCTTCAAGAAAAATAAGAAAAATATTATTTAAGCACCAACAAATTTTTTTGTTTAAAAAATCTCTTTTCTTATTTTCATCTTATCTTTAATTCGGATCGCATTCGAATTAGGCAATAGATGGAATTATGACTCATCAATCATTGTCACCCATCCTTACTGGGTCCACTCCTTTGACACCAAAAAGCTCAAGCCAAATCCAATTTGGGGTGGAGATATGGATATGGGTTTAGGTATGACGCAAGAGATAAGGATAGAGTCCCAGTCAACTAGGACTCTTCATTTCTAATTCGATTCTAATCCAAATCAAATTTGGTTTGAACCCAATGATAGAGATGAACCTAATCCAATTAGGAACTCAATTATCTCAATAAATTTCTAATCCAATTAGGAATTAGCTGAGTCAAAATCTTGATCGAAGCATGATCAAATTTCTCTTGTAACTAGGCTTGATCATATCAAACCCAATCTGAGTCGAGCTGAATCTAATTCAATTAGACTTGATCCAAAGCTCTTTACTCAATTAAATTGAGTCAATTAATAATCTAATTATTAATTAATTCTCTAAAAATAGTAGAGTCTCAGTCTTAGTGGGACTCTCCTCCAGAGTCTCAATCTCGGTGGGACTTCTCATCAGAGACAATCCAATTGGACTCTTCAGTCATTAGGTCTGACTAAATCTTCTAATGCATGTGACTTCATAGATTCGAACCTAAGCTGGTAGTATAGGAATAACTTTCTATACTAATCGATGTAACCATCTAGCAATGGTGATCCGACGTCCGGATAGATCGAAGTATTGCAAAGCAATATTCTGGAATCTACTAGCGTATGGTTATCGTATAATTCATCTCTTTGATCTTAATGCTCAAAGTGATATAGGGTTTAACTGTCAATCCTAATTTAGTCGATCACATTGTATTTCAACCTTTCAAATCCATCTCATGGATTATCCTGGCTAAGATTTTACTAAATTAAAATATACTGATGCATATCTCCTATTAATTTAAAGGGATCAATTTCATATTGACTCACACACCGACTTGATAAGTACTTGACTGCACCCAGTGTCCTTCCATCACTGTCTTAGAAACTCAGATGGTCCAGTACTAAAGTATAGTGAGTTGCTTATAAGTCATCATGGTGGTCTCAAGTCTGAGGGACACTTATATCCATACCTTCATGAGTTACTCTTGATAGCAGAGTGCTCAGCTAATGGTCACGTTCGATGTAAATATGCTCCTACATTCCATCTGCATGCTATATCAGTATCTCCACACTCCTTAATTAAGAAGACAACCAACTTATATGGCACATAATGATCTATACTCGATATTACTATCATTCTATTAACAGTATATCATTTGGTCATGAACATTTTTAAGGACTAAATGACAAATCCTCCTTTGTCGATTAATTATAGTCCTAAGGATTTCATTACAATGCAGGAGTTTAAAGATGGATAATTTATAATGAAAATATCAAATAATTTTTATTAATAAAAATTTATATACAATTTACAAGAATGAGCACAATCGTCAATAGGCTGATGATTGGTTTTGGGATATATTTTCTAATAATACAGGATTCTTCTCTATTCCTAACAAAGCCATACATTCTGATCACTTTATCAAAATGTATGTTCTAACTTCCACTTGTTTCAATTTATAAATGAATATCTGAAGTTTATATATTTTAGACTTGTCTGTGGATGTGAATCCTTCAAGTTGTATTATTTACACTTTTTCTTCCAACTCACCATTGAGGAAAGCTGTTTTCACATCTATTTATCAGATTTCATAGTTTAGATGTGCAGCTATCGCAAGCATGATCCAAAAGGATTTCAGTATTGCCACAAGGGAGAACGTCTCGTCATAGTCAATACTATAACATTGATGATATCCCTTGAAAATCAGACAGACTTTATAGGTCTCCACCTTTTTATTTGCGCCTGTCTTTCTCTTGAAGATCCACTTACATCCTATGGGTTTTACCCCTTCAGATGGGTCAATTAATGTCCACACATCATTGTGAAGGAAAAATCAGCTTTTTTCTTGTAGGATCTTCCAGATCTAATGAGATCTGGGATGGAATATTTCAAAAAAAAAAAATTATCCTATGATATTTCAGATCTAAGATCTATTATATTTAATTCATATTATCTAATATTAAATCTAAAATTAAATCTAAAATCATATGGAATAGAGAAATACCTCTAGGATAACTAGATTATCCTGTAGATGATCGCAGCAATGCCCGAGGTTCTAAAATAGCTACGCAGTCGCCTGGCCTCTACTGGTATCCACTCGAGCAGGATCTGGATCATCTTCTTCTCGCAAATTTTGCTCCAAAAATCAGATCTGGAAGATCTTCAAAAGATCTTCTGAAGCTGGAGCAGCAGCTTCTTGACAAATCTTTGCAGCCTTCTAATCAGGAAGCCACTACACCTTGGACAAGCACCAGATGGACGCCCAACCTCTTGGACGTGAAGAGGGGAGGGAGAGGAGCAGAGGGGGCATGGAGAAGTGGAGAGGATTCAGGCTTTTGCTGGTTATTGAGCAGAGTCTCTAAACCCTAGGTGCAGATAGGGTCTAAATAGACCCTGCTGCGCCATGCAGTGCTACATCATTCGATCAATCAGAAAATTTCAATTAATTTTGAAAAAATTCTGATTGGTGGAGTGATGTCATCTAATCATATCAGATAAGAATCTCCACAATCGCTCCTATTGTTGGCGCCAACACTGGATAAGCACAGTGAGATTGGTGCCCCACACTCCAAGTTGATCAAGAGATCAGAGTCTTCATCTCATGGGACTCTATCCTTATCCACTTGGGGCACACGCCATATCTGATTATGGCAACCACTTTGAGGCCCAATTTAGCAGATGGACACTCCACAAAAAATCTTCAATGACCTCTTGCCAAGTGGCCTTCAGTCCAAGGTCCATGGGTCAACGTTTGATCAATGTCTTAAAATAGAAATAGCAGGTGACAGGAATTAGTAGGTGTTATCTTAAATTTATTTCATGAATTAAGACAAGTCCTTTCTGAGCTAGACTGGCTCCAGGCAGACTGTGAAAAATCTTCTCAAGGTTCTCTGGGTGAGCCAAATCATATTTGGCTCAATCGAGATAGAAAAGATTATACGAGGAGAAAGTTAGGCTCAATCGTGTGCTAGCATAATTTTCTTGAACCTAATTGGATCTAATCCAAATCAATCGAACTGGGCTAGCTCAATTGATGACATCCAGACTTTAACTCTTGTTTATGTGACCCAGTTAGGTTCATTTTTGTATGGTAATGAGATATATCGTTATCTCATCATCGACATCATCAAAACTTCTTTCGATAGACCAGAACTCTTCTGATTCAGATAATTAGAATGATCGATCATCAAGATCATTCTAATTGCTCTCAAAATCTACTAGTGACATCTAGCAATATATGGTGGCAATCTATCAGAAATGAAGACGAACCTCTCGGTGCAGCTACCTGTGTGATTAAGTTTCTCTATCATGAGTTTCGACTGAATTAGGGTTAAGGTGAACTCGTCAAACCTGACATCAGTCATATGAATCAATCGATCGATCCAAGTCCGATGTAAAACCTTAATGAAATTTTTTTTTCATTATTTCACTCTTCCATAGCCATGGACTTAAGGACTCAATCTTTCGATCATCATAGGACTACTCTTATCTACCGAGGTTGATAGATCTCATCTTGGTGCAATCTGATTCCTACAATGAATATACTACAGCCAACATACACCTCAGGATTTTGAATGGCTAGGAGACTGAGTTATGGTGTAGTCAAACTATAACACACTCAAGGTGAATTGTCGATGTACCTCAGGTCAAAGAACTGACACATAGCTGCAGCATCGAGCTAGTCATCGATGAGAAGGTAGATTTCCTTATGACTGCTCGAGGTGGTCATGCTCAGTACTCTCGTTCTCAATGAATACCTGTACTCTCACTCTGGTGTCTCCACATCGTAGACTCAAGACACATCTACCTTAAAAAAGTGATCGTACACCAAACTTCCGGATCGATCATCATCTTTGTGATGATCCTATGGTCAGGAGCTGTTTATGAGTTAGTTATGTAAATTCATACCTTAAATTTTCAACTCTTGAAAATATGAATTAAGATTCCTACTAACTCAAAAGATGTATCACAGACATAATGGACACAATGTGATAGTAGAATAATCTTTTATTCATTTATAGTCAAAATTATAAATTTGCCCTTACATTTCTATAGGAATGTATCAGCCAATCTGGCATCTAGGGCACACATCTAACAAACTCCCACTTGACCTAATACCAATTGGCTACATATCTAAGTCTCATCTTCTCAAGGTGGGCTTCGATCTTCTGCTGGCCTAATGGCTTTGTCAGTGAGTCTGCCACATTGTCTATGGAGTTGACTCTCTTAACCTCGACATAACCTTTTTTGAGGTAATCACGGATCAGATGGAATCGCCGCTTGATATGCTTGGATTTCTGATGAGACCTTGGCTCCTTAGCTAGGGCTATGGCACCATTATTATCACAGTAAAGAGGGATGGCATCCAATGACATCACTCCAAGCTCTGCGGCAAACTTCTTGTACCAGAATACCTCCTTTGCATCTTCCGATGCAGCAATATACTCTGCCTCCATGATGGAATCAGCAATCACTGTCTGCTTGGAACTCTTCCAGCTAACTGCACCACCACTGCAAATGAACAGACTCCTAGATGTTGACTTTCGATCATCTATATCAGATATAAAGTCTGAGTCTGTAAATCTCTGAACCTGGAGTTCTCCATTTCCAAAGACTAGAAACATATCCTTAGTCCTTCTCAAGTACTTAAGGATACATTTTACAGAAGTCCAGTGCTTTTCGCCTGGATTCGACTGATATCTGCTTGTGACACTCACAGCATGGGCTATATCAGATCGTGTACATAGCATGGCATACATGAGGCTCCCTATTGTGGAAGCATAAGAGATCTTGCTCATGCGTTCAATCTCTTCAGGTGTGCTAGGGCACATCTTCTTGAAGAGATGAATGTCATGTCTAAAAGGTACTAAACCTCTTTTGGAGTTTTTTATGCTAAACCTTTTTAGCACCTCCTCTATGTACATCTTCTGTGAAAGTCCCAGCATCCTATTTGGTCTATCTCTATAGACCTTAATACCCAGTATAAAGGATGCCTCTCCTAGATCTTTCATAGAGAACTTCTTAGACAACCATAATTTGACTGAGGTCAACATGAAAATATCATTCCCAATCAGGAGGATGCATCTACATACAGTACGAGGAAGACAACTGCGCTTCCACTGACCTTCTTGAACACACATGGTTCCTCCTCGTTCTTGATAAAACCAAACATTTTGATCACATCATTGAAACGAGTATTCTAACTCTGAGATGCTTGCTTAAGTCCATAAATGGATCTTTGCAGCTTGCAGATCTTGTGATCATCATCACTGGATGTGAAACTAAGCGACTGTTCCATATAGATATCTTCCTCAAGATATCCATTTAAGAATGCCATTTTCACATCCATCTATCATATTTTATAATCGAAATAGGCTGCAAAAGCAAGCAATGTGCGGATGGATTTTAGCATGGCTACGGATGAAAAGGTATCCTGATAATCAATGCCTTCATGCTGACTATAACCTTTCACTACGAGCCTAGCCTTGAATGTCTCCACATTTTCATTTGCACCTATCTTTCTCTTGAAGATCCATTTACACCTAATAGGTACAATACCTTCAGGTGGATTTACCAAGGTCCAGACTTAGTTTGAGTACATCGAGTCAATTTCTGATCTCATTGCCTCTAACCATATCTCGGAGTCGATATCTGATATCACCTTGTTATAGGTCTCGGGGTCATCATCATGAGCTCCATTTTTTATGAGAAATATTTTCTCTTCTTCCTCTTGTATAGTACCTAAGTACCTTTCAGGAGGACGGAAAATCTTAGTCGATCTACGAGGTGGAAGAGGTTGTGTTAGGACTGGTTCTAATTGATTGGGTTCCTCAGGTTATTTAGCTCGTTGCTCTTGGGAGACATTCTCCTTGAGCTTAATTATTCTTCCGATGCCACCATCTTGAATAAATTATTTTTCAAAAAAAATAGCATGTCGATTTACAATCACATTATGGTCTTCCGGAATATAGAAATAGTATCCTAATGACTCTTTAGGATATCCTATGAACCGAGCTCTGAAAGACCTGAACTCTAACTTGTCTTGACATGAGCCGGACAACCCCAAATTCTGAGATGACTTAGACTTGGCTTCTTACCATGCCATATCTTATACGGTATGGTAGGAATGGTTTTAGAGAGAATCCTATTCAATACATATATTACTATCATGAGATAATGTCCCCAAAGAAACTCAGGGAGGTTCGTGAAGCTTATCATGGAACGGACCATATCTAATAGGGTCCGGTTCCTCCGTTCTGAAATCTCGTTGAGTTGTGGTGTTCCAAATGGAGTCCATTGAGAGACTATGCCATTGTCCTTAAGATAGTCTCGGAACTCCCGACTAAGATATTCACCTCCTCGATCTGATCGAAGAACCTTAATGGATTTTTTTATTTGTTTTTCTACCTCATGTCTGAATTCTTTGAATTTTTCAAAAGCTTCAGACTTGTGTTTCATTAGAAACACATATCCGTACCTAGACATATCATCGATGAAGGTAATGAAGTAGATATAGTTGCCTCTAGCTGGCACATCAAATGGACCGCATACATCTGTATGTACTAGGGCAAGTAGGTCTGGGGCCCTTTTCTCATGTCCTGTAAAAGGGAGCTTGGTCATTTTGCCTTGAAGGCATGATTCACAAACTGGATATGACTCGGAAGTCAACAAACTCAATAGTCCGGATTTCTCTAATTTGTTAACCCTGTCTTCTGCTATATGACCTAGCCTTAGGTGCCATAGATACCTATCATTTAGACTCTCTAGGCCTTTTAATTCTCATGGCATTCATATTTTGCTCGATATGAAATACAGATACATCAATATGTAGCTGATAGAGGTCATTAATAAGAAAATTATTTACAACTTTATTATTTTTATAAATTATATTACAATGGTTCTTATGAAAGCTAATCACATAGCCTTCTTATGCTAAACATGAAACAAAAATTAAATTCCTGCTTGCTGCAGGCACATAATAACAATCTCTAAGAACTAAATCTAATCCTAACGATAATTACAGAGGATAGGTTCCCACGGCCATAGCAGCAACTCTTGCTCTGTTCCCGATGCGTAGGATCATATCTCCATCCCTCAGCCTCCTACTCTCCTCAAGACCCTGCATAGAAGTACACAAATGAGCACTAGAACCAGAGTCAAGTACCTAACTAGATGCAGAGGAAACCGTAAGATTAGATTCTATAACGAGCATTCCTCCAGAAGAACCATCCTTCTTGTTCTTCAGGGTGGCCAGGTATTGAGGACAGTTCCGCTTCCAATGGCCGTTTGAATTGCAGTGAAAATATTTTTCTTTTTCAGCAGCCTTCTTCTTCAGTTCCGTCTTCTTCTTCTTTCTATCCACCTTTTGCTTCTTTGCAGACTTCTTCTTTTCAAAAGATTTTCTCTTGGAAGAAGTCCACTCCACAGTAAGGACTGAGCCTTTTGAACCCTTCAAAGAAAGCTCAGCCGTAACCAACATGTTCATTAACTCAGCCAAGGTACACTGCATCTTATGCATATGGAAGTTCATGATGAACTGACCATATGCATCAGACAAGGACTGAAAGATCACATCAATCTAAAAATTTCTATCTAAGATGATACCGAGCTTCTCAAGCTCCTCAAGGTCCTTGATCATTGTCAAACAATGATCTTGGACTGACTGTCCATCACGCATTTTAGCCTTAAAAAGTCTTTGGCAGACATGATACTTGGCTGCGCGACTTTGTTCACCAAACAACTCTTATAGGTGAGCCAACATTTGGCAGGTAGTCATAATGTTCTCATGCTGGCGCTGCAAGTCATCAGACATGGCACCCAACATGTAGTACCTGGCTTTGTTATTGTCATCCATTTACTTTTTCAGAGATGCTCTCTATTCAGCAGTCGGACGTGCTGGTATGGCAGGTGGGTCCTGGTCCAAGACATGAGTCAGTTTTTTGAAATTCAGAATAATTCTGTAGTTTCTCAACCAGTCCTTGAAATTAGGTCCAGTCAATCTGTGGGTGTCTAGTGCTTTGGTCAGGGGGTTGGATGCAGACATATTTTCTGTAGAGAGTTAAAAGTTTCTAGTTAGATTTTGTAATCAGACTTAATCAATTTGTTTAAGGGTTTCATTTTTAAATAAATTAGGCTCTCACTATTTTCTCAGATCCCTACCCTCCCTAGGTAGAGATGTGAAAATCTCTGTGATTTGTGATTTTTAATGGGTGGTGCGGTCTCACCGACTGGCTCATCACCTCACCTAACAGTTATTGGTGATGGATCAACCGATGAGTGGACAACTCTTGTCCAATGATTCTTTAATCATGGTGCACCCAAAACTTGGTCTCTAATTCATGAAGCTCACCGTGCCTGGAATATTGCTCCATCCTTAGTTAAGTCAGACCCATCATTTGCACGAACTAGATTTCTGATTGGGTCCCTCACCGTATCCAGAATATTAAGCATAACCCATCCTCTAATCCGTAGCATCCAATGCCTAATGGACATGATTGCATCTTTTCGGTGCAACTGAGCCACTGTAACCAGCCGAGAACAATCAACCTCGAAAAGGGCCCGCACATCCACAATGGTGGAAGGTCTTAGACTTAATATTTTCTTAAGAAGATTTGATTTAGGTCTCATTAAACTTGACTTGACATAGTCATAACAATTATGACTAACCTAGTGGCATGGGTTAGCTCGAATTGTTAGCCACCTCAAATCAGAACTAGGTCGATACATATGGCCAGGTAAGTGAGACCGGTGGAAGGAATATGCCATTAACTTGACAAGAACGCATTCGAGTCGAGTAGCTCCCAATTAAAAATCAGTCGATCGCATCTGCCCAACTTACCTTAGATACCAAATTATCGAACCGAACCAATTGGGTTAGCCTACAATCCAACCTCTAACCACTGAGCCAAATTAGGTCTTAACTTGATCGAGTCACATATGAATGTGATTCAACCTTGACCTAGACTTAATCCTATTAGGCTGGTCAATTATTAGCTTTCATGATCCCATCTAACTAACTTTTGATTCGGTTTGATCAACCGCTAGACCTAATTGAGTTACCCAAGTTCGAACTCAATTTTATGAAAATGGTTTAGATCTGAAATTCTCAATTTTAGACCTAATTTGATTTCATAGGTTTAATTCATTAATTAAGTCTTAGGTTCATAAACAAAACATGTAAAATAAATCTTAAGGTTTCAGGATCTAAGATTTTGCAGAAAAGTAAATTTTGATTTTTGATTAAGGATGAACGCACAGCACCCCTACACGCCATAAAAACACCCCATTGAATGGGAGGAGAGGGTCTTAAATCCTACTTTATTCTTATGACCGGATGACCATGAAGAACATCTTAATCAGAAATATTAATTTAACTACAAAACTAGTTAGATCTAAGTTACATATTACATATATAATTTCAGATCTAACTTATACATGCTTTGCATACATCTCATGTATTAAAATCTGATCTAATTAGCATGCTTTCATATCTGATACATCACATATAACACCTGAAAAATAAGATTTAAATTGAACTATTCAATATGAAATCTATTCTACACAGTTATTAGAATAATTCTACAACTAGTCTAGACATGCAATAGATCAATCTTATAAATTAATTAAATTTTTATTTTTTATTTTTTGATCTGAATATAATATTTATAATATTAAAAAATCAAAGAATAAATTAGATCTAATTTATATTTTAATCACATTAAAATATAAAACTATAAGACTATTCATAGATTAAACTACTAGTCTAGTCATGCATCTCATACATGTTAGATCTACTTAGATTTAATTTTAAATTTTTTTGATTTTAGATCCTATCACATCTGATGTGACATCTAAAATTTATTAATATCAAATAAATAAAAATAAAAATTAGATCTAAATTAGATCTAAAATAGAGTCATCAACCTGGCTTTGTTATCAATTGAAGAAAAAATCGACTTTTTTCTTGTAGGATCTTCCAGATCTAATGAGATCTGAGATGAAATATTTTAAAAAAAAATTTATTCTATGATATTTCAAATCTAATATCTACTAGATCTAATTTTTATTATCTGATATTAAATCTAAAATTAAATCTAAAATCATGAGGAATAGAGAAATACCACTAGGGTAACTAGATTACCCTATAGATGATCGCAGCAATGCCCGAGGTTCTAAAATAGCCATGCAGTCATCTGGCCTCTACCGATATCCACTCAAGTAGGATCTGGATCATCTTCTCCTCGCAAATCTTTGCTCCAAAAATTAAATCTGGATCTGATCTGGAAGATCTTCAAAAGATCTTTTGAAGCTGGAGTAGCAGCTTCTTGACAAATCTCTGCAGCCTTCTAATCAGGAAGCCACCACATCTTGGACAAGCACCAGATGGACGCCCAACCTATTGGACATCAAGAGGGGAGGGAGAGGAGCAGAGGGGGAATGGAGAAGTAGAGAGGATTTAGGTTTTTTTTGGTTATTGAGCAGAGTCTCTAACCCCTAGGCGCAGACAGGGTTTAAATAGATCCTGTTGCGCCATGCAGTGCCACATCATTCGATCAATCAAAAAATTTCAATTAATTTTGAAAAAAATTTGATTGGTGGAGTGATGTCATCTGATCATATCAGAATCCTCACAATTCCTCCTACTATTGGTGCCAACACTAGATAAACACAGTGAGATTGGCGCCCCACAGTCCAAGTTGATCAAGAGATCAGAGTCTTCATCTCATGGGACTCTATCCTTATCCACTTGGAGCACACGCCATATTTGATTATGGTGCCCACTTTGAGGTCCAATTTAGCAGGTGGACACTCTATAAAAAATCTTCAATGTTCTCTTGCTAAGTGGCCTTCAGTCCAAGGTCCATGGGTCAACGTTTGATCAATGTCCTAAAACGAAAATGGCAGGTGACAGAAATTAATAGGTGTTATCTTAAACTCATCTCATAAATTAAGATAAGTCCTTTCTGAACTAGACTGGCTCTGGTCAGACTGTGAGAAACCTTCTCAAGGTTCTCTGGATGAGCCAAATCACATTTGGCTCAGTCGAGATAGAAAAGATTATACGAGGAGAAAGTTAGGCTCAATCGTGTGCTAGCATGATTTTCTTGAACATAATTAGATCTAATCCAAATCAATCGAACTGGGCTAGCTCAATTAATGACATCTAGACCCTAACTCTTATTTGTGTGATCCAGTTAGGTTCATTTTCGTATGGTAATGAGACATGTTGTGATCTCATCATCGACATCATGGAAACTCCTTTCGATGGATCAGAACTCTTCTGATTCAGACAATTAGAATGATCGATCATCAAGATCATTCTAATTGCTCCCAAAATCCATCAGTGACACCTAGCAGTATATGGTGGTAACCCATTAGAAATGAAGATGAACCTCTCGATTCAGCTACCTGTATGATGGAGTTCCTCTATCATGAGTCCCAACTGAATTAGGGTTAAGGTGAACTCGTCAAACCCGACATCAGTCATATGAATCAATCGATCGATCCAAATCCGATGTGAAACCTTAATGGAAAATTCTTTTCCATTATTTCACTTTGCCATAGCCATGGGCTTAAGGACTTAATCTTTCGATCATCATAGGACTACTCCTCTTATCTACCGAGGTTGATAGATCCCATCTTGGTGCAATCTGGTTCCTATAATGAATATGCTACAGCCAACATACACCTCAGGATTTCCAATGGCTAGGAGACCGAGTTATGGTGTAGTCAAACTATAACACACTCAAGGTAAACTATCGATGTACCTTAGGTCAAAGAACTAGATACACAGCTGCAGCATCGAGCTAGTCATCGACAAGAAGGTAGATTTTCTTATGACTGCTCGAGATGGTCACACTCAGTACTTTTGTTCTTAATAAATATCTGTACTCTCGCTTTGGTATCTTCACACCGTAGATTCAAGACATATCTACCCTAAGAAAGCGATCGTACACCAACCTTCCAGATCGATCATCATCCTCGTGATGATCCTATGGTCAGGAGCTGTTTATGAGTTATGTAAATTCATACCTTAAATTTTCAACTCTTAAAAATATGAATTAACATTTTTACTAACTCAAAGGATGTATTACAGACATAATGTACACAATGTGATAGTATAATAATCCTTTTGTTCATTTATAGTCAAAATTATAAATTTGCCCTTATATTTGTATAGGAATGTGTCAGCCAATCTAGCATCTAGGGCACACATCTAACACATTAACCTTCATAAACTTCATTTTGAATTTCATGGCTTTCAGTCACTTATTGGAGTCAGACCTCTGTATTGCATCCATTTAGGAGATCAGATCCTCGTTGTTCTCATCGAGTTCAATAGGATCTCCATCTCGAATCAAAAAATCATAGTATCTGTCTGATGGACGCGATACTCTATCGGATCTCCTTAATGGTGCATTATTAATAGTTTTTGGATTTGACTCAATCAAATCAGATTCTGTGGGTTCACTAGATTATGTCTGTTCTTCTATCTATCGAACTTCATCAAGCTCGATTTTAGAAGCACTAATTTTTTTACTAAATTTTTTTTTTCTAAAAAGTATGCTTTATTGCTCATGAATACTTTCTATTCATCAGCAAGGTAGAAGTAATATCCCTTGATTTCTTTAGGATACCCTGTGAAGATACATTTGTTAGACCTAGATCCTAGTTTGTCTGTTTTTAAATATCTGATATAAGCCGGATACCCCCAAATCCTAAGATATGATTTATATCCAGTCCATATCTCATATGGCATTTTATTCGCAGACTTAGTTGGAACTCTATTAAGTACATAGCAAGTTAACTCGAGCGCATATTTTCAAAAAGAGATTGGCATACTCGAAAACCTCATCATGGACCGAACCATGTCCAACAAGGTTCGATTCCTTCTTTCTGAGACATCATTATGCTGTGGCATTTCAGGAGGAGTCAATTATGAGAGAATCCTATTCTCTTCTAGATATGACAAAAATTTATCGAAAAGATATTCATCTCCTCGATCAGATCGAAGAGCTTTAATGCTCTTTTCAGTTTGATTTTCTACCTCACTATGGAATCGTTTGAGCATTTCAAACGATTCTGACTTGTTCTTCATCAAGTAGATGTATCCATATTTAGATAGGTGGTTTGTGAACATAATAAAGTATTGATGTCCTCCTTTCGCACTTGTGCTCATCGATTCACATACATCAGTACGTACGAGATCTAGAACATCACTAGCTCATTCATTTTTTTCAGTAAAAGGTGGTTTGGTCATCTTTTCAAGTAGACAAGATTCACATGTTGGCAATGATTCACAATTATTATTCTTAAGGATTCTCTCTCGGATTAACCTATTTATCATGTTTTTATTAATACGACCTAGTTTACCATACCAAATGTAGCCATCCGAGTCATCATCTATCCTAGGGTATTTTCTTGATGTGTACATTACATTAGGTCGTGATACAACATAAATTTTATTATTCAATTATCCATGCATTATAGTTGATGGGAAAGAAATCTATTTTTTGTGGATAATCAAGATTGCATCTAAAAATTTTCTATATATTTAACTAAATAAAGATCAAATCTTTATCTGAATTATAGTGGAATAGAGATCAAATCTTCAAAATTTAGATTCAACCTTCGTGTAGGCTTGGAACTGCAGGCCCTCTACTTTGTGCGCATGTCAGGCACTATAGAAAAATGGGTTGAAGCTTTGGATTGATGCACCTTCATAAGGCCACCAAGAAAGAAAAGAGAGGTGCTGGTGTGATGCTTCACACCAGCAAAGGGAATGCCCAAGGAAGGCCCACGCCAAAAGGAGGGGCGGCAAGGATGAGGACATGCCAAAGGGTTGATGCTGCTAAGCTCTCATGCCTCTCTCTCTCTCTCTTTCTCACAATTTGGTTGCTATGCATTCATAGGTAGAGATCCTCTCTATTTATAGATAATTTTTATGACCTAATAAGAATAAGACTCTTAATTCAATCATACTTTGAATCAGTCCACAACTTATTAAAAAAAGATTCCTACATGAGAAAAGATTAGCGCCTTATATGGTGCCTACTTTACACCCATGCCCACACCTATGTGGGATGCCCTATAACTAACACCATATCAGGTGCTGGTCGGTCATGAAGGTGAGAGAGTCTCGTGAAAATAGGTTCTAAGGATCTCATCCAAAATTGGTTCAATTCGAATCCAATTCGAAGCTAAATCGAAATAATTTTGAAAGGCTGTCAATCCTAAACTGTTTAGGACTTTAGGACCAAGTCTAACTTAAAATTTTAAATTCAATTAAGTTTAATTAAATCAGATCTAATTTAAAATTAATTAGTACTTAAATCTAATCTCTCATTAGTCTCGTTGAATCATAGATCAAAAATTATTCATCATCGAGATTGAATCTGAACCTCATGTGTAGTGTTTGCTAGACATAGTTAACTCTTCAATCCTATTTGATCCATAACTTAATTCTCAATCAAATTAGTTTATACGTTCAATCAAGTCAAATACTTTCAAATTGGACATATAAATATAGGTCAGTATTTTTCTACATCGTTTGACTTGTGCACGTGACTCTATAGGTTCAAACACTAAGTCAGTGGCATAGAAATCATTTTCTGTACTAATCGAAGTTACCATCTAGCAATGGTTTTCGATATTTGGATGGGTCGAATAATCGCAAAGAAATATTCCAGAACCTATGCATATGGTCACCATACAATTTATTCTTTTGACCTTGAATGCTCTAGGATGATCTCGGATTAACTATCAACCTTGAGTGTTTCATTCATATTATATTTCGACCTTTGAAATCTATCTCATAGATTATCCTAATCAAGATTTTACTAAATTGAAATACAACGATATATCAGCTCCTATAATCCAGGGAGGTCAATCCCATCTTGATCCACACACAAACTTCACAAGTACTTGATTATACCCAGTAGCTTTCCATCACTACATTAGAATTTCAGATAGTCCGGTATCAAAGCACAATGAGTTACTTGTAAGTCACTATGGTGATCTCAGGTCTAAGGGACACTTATGCCTATATGCTTTGCGAGTGGCTCTTGACAGTAGAACACTTAGTAGGTGAGTCACTTATTCCATGACGATGTACTTCTAAATCTCATCTGTATGCCATACCAGTGTTACCACACTCTTTTGTTAAGAGGACAACCAATCCATATGGCACACAACGATCTCGATAAACATCATCATCCCATAATAATGTATCATTTGATCACGAACATGTTTAAGAACTATACGATAAATCTTCTCTTTATCGATTACTAATATAGTTTTAAGGACTTCATCACAACATAAGAGTTCTACAACAAAGATGCAACTTTGTTATGAATAATGTCAAAATAATTTTTATTTATCAATCAATAATTCATATATAAAAAAAACTCAATCGTCATACGACTGATTTTAGGATACATTTTTCAACAACTCTCACTTGGACTAAAGTCAATCGAGGTAGTGTCTTATATCCTTCTTCTATTTAAAATCATCGAACTCTTTAATTTTAAGAGCTTTAGTGATGGGGTCAGCTAGGTTCTTCTTTCTGTTGATCTTCTGAAGTTTAACATCACCTCGGTCCACGATCTCTCATATCAGATGATAGCGGTAGAGAATATGTTTGGTGTGCTGGTGTGATTTTGGTTCTTTCATTTGAGCTATGGCTCTACAGCTGTCACAATACAGCAAGATAGAGCCATCAATAGAAGGTGTAATCTCAGTTCAGTGATGAATTTTTGCAACCACACCATCTTCTTTGAGCATCTGATGCAGTAATGTATTATGCTTTTCATATAGAATCGATCAAAGTATGTTGCTTGAAACTCTTCCAGCAAACAGCTTCTCTTTTTAAAGTAAATATATAGCCCGACATATTTTTATTGTCATCACTATCTGATTGAAAACTGAAATCAGCATATCCCATAAGTTTTAGATCAGTGTCTCCATAGATAAGCCATTGGTCTTTAGTATTTTTCAAATACTTAAGAATTATTTTCATAACCTTTCAATGATTTTCATCCAGATAAGACTGATGCCTACTTATTACCCCTAGTGAATAGGCCACATCCAACCTCGTACATGTCATGGCTATTGAAATTTGAGGTTTGGAGCATGCATATGTGTTTTAAATTTTTTTTTTCTAAACACCGTAGTGGAATACAAGATTAAAATATTTTTAATTTGAATTATGCATACATAAAAATATAAAATCACAAGGATCTAGTTCATGTACTAAAATTGACATGTACTGAAATTCAGATTGTGATCAAATCACATATCGATTTCTCAATCTTTTTCTTTAAATTTGGATCTAGAAGAGAAGAGATTTTTTTTGAGCCGAACAAGTATCCGGTCTCTACGGATATCTACTTGGGATCAGTTTGGAACAGTCCTCTTCAAGTTGAATTATTTTCTCTAAAAAATTCAGCCTGTTGAATCTGATCGAAACCTGAATCATGATCAACACTTGATCTCTTTCTTTAATTTTCTTCTTCTCTTTTTCTTTTACTTTTTTCTCTTGCTTTGTGTTGCTACCAAACACCAAGAACCAACAACAAGTGGATGCCCAACATCCCTTGGGCATGATGAAGAAGAGACGCCCTAAGTGGTGGGACATGAGGACGTCCAAGGAGAGAGGAAAAGGGAGAGGAAGAGAGGGCGTGGAGGGATCTCTAAGAGGCATGGGGCTTACTAGTTGGATTCTCTAAGGATCTTAGGGGAGATCCCTTTAAATAGGCATGAGGATTGAATTCTATTTAATCTCATAATACAAGTCCTACTTGCATTGGGTTTCCTAATAACTTAAGTTATTTAACTTACATTAGGAATCCTATTAGGTGCCAACTCTTGGAGCTCTTGCACCCATTATTTCAAACCCTCTTTTGCACCCAAGGGATGCCCCATATGAGATCAATAAGCCCTCTAATTATGGGACACGTCCAACTTGATCAAATCAAAGTGGCGTCCAAGAATAACTATCAAGAAAATTAATTAAGGACTTGTATTCTTAATTCATATGATCCAAATTCTTAGACACCCAATAATTGAAGTCTAATGAATTTAATTCATTTAAGTTATTAGCAGGTAATTAAATTTAAATTATCTTATCAAATAAGAAATCTAAATAAAAAGAGAAATTGGATCCAACCATATGTTAGCAAGGTTATCTTGAACCCAATCAGATTTTTCTAAACCCAGTTGATACTTCATAAGCTCAATTGTTAATTCTAGGCCTAATCTCTTTGTTGTGTGACCCCATAGGTTCAATTCTATCTGGTAGTAAGATATACAATGATCTCTATCAAAGTATCATTGAAACTCTTTTCAATGGGTTGGAATAATTTCACTCTAACTCATCAAAGATTATCGATCCAGAACAACCTTAGTGAGCTCTCACAATCTATCAGTGATATCTAGCAGTATGTAGTGGCAACCTAGTAAAACTAAAATGAACCTCTAAGTGTAGTTAACGTGTGATTTAGTTTCTTTATCATGAGTTTCGATTAGATGATAGATCATGGATAAATCGTCAAACCTCAACATCAGTCATATGATAGATTTGATCAGCTCCAGTTCAAATATGATTCTTTTGGAAACTCTTTTCCATCAATCACACTACTATGACTATAGATTTTCGGACTTAGTCTCTTAAATCTCATAGGACTACTTCTTTCTACCAAGATCGATAGATCCTATCTTGATGTACACCCTACTTCTACAGTAGATCAACTATCGTCAATATCCACTACAAGGGCTCATTGAGATCGATATTTATGTGTCAATTAAATTCTAGCACCCTCACTGCGAGCAGCAGTGTCATCTTAGGTCAAAGGATCAATCACATAACTACAGCATCGAGACGATCACTAACAATCGAGTAAAAATCTAAGTGATCTCTCATACAGTCACGCTCAGTACTTGTTATTCTCTAACAACTATCCACACTCATCGTCTAGTATCTTTACATTATAGACTAAAAACTCATCTACCCTGAAGGAAACGATCTGTACGTTGGTCTATCCAGATCGATCACCATTCTCATGATAATCTTATGATCGAGAGTATTTAAGAATTAAATACATGTCTCTAATTCTCAACACTTTGAGAATATATATCAAATGTTAATTCCATGGATGATTCAAAGACACATCACACTTGAATGAAAAATAAACTTATCTTTTTATTGATCATATCAATATATTAAGTACAAAATTATGTTCTAGATTGATACAATGTGTCAGCCATATTGGCTTCTATGACATACATCTAATAATCTTCTACTTAGATTAAAGTCAATTGGCTACAAATCTAAGTCCCATCTTTTCAAGGTGGACTTTCATTTTCGATTAGCTCAACTGCTTTGTCAGTGGGTCTGTCACATTGTCTGTGGAATCTACTCTTCGCACCTTGATATGTTTCTTTTCGACGTAGTCGTGTATGATATGATACCACCACTTGATATGCTTTGATTTTTGATGAGACCTCAGCTCTTTGGCAAGTGCTATGGCATTTGATGTCATAATCTCAAGTTTCGTGACAAACTTCTTGAATCAGAAGCCTTCCTTTGCAGTATTTAAAGCAGCGATATACTCAGCCTCTGTGGTCGAATCTACTATGATGGGTTATTTAGAACTCCTCCAGCTAACTGCATCATCATTGCAAACGAACACATATCCTGATATAGACTTTCTATCATCAGGATCAGACATGAAGTTTGAGTCAGTATACCTCTCGACTCGCAACTCAGAATCTCCTCCAAAGATTAAGAATAAATCCTTAGTCTTTCTTAAGTACTTAAGAATGTTCTTCGCACCTATCAGTGCTCCTCATTTGGATTCGACTGATACCTGCTCGTGACACTCACAATATGGACAATATCAGGTCGAGTACATAGCATGACATATATGAGGCTTCCTACGGTCGAGACATAAGGAATCCTACTCATGCATTGTATTTTCTCAGATGTGGTCGAATACATCATCTTGAAAAGACTGATACCATATCTAAGAGGTAAAAGTCTTCTTTTGGAGTTTTCCATGCTGAACCTCTTTGGTACTTTTTCTATGTTTAGCTTTTGTGATAGGCCTAGCATCCGTTAAGATCTATCCCTATAGATCTTTATTCTGAGAATATAGGATGCTTCCCCTGGATCTTTCATGAAGAATTTTTTGGATAACTATCTTTTAACCATGGTTAGCATGGGAATATCATTCCCAATGAAGAGAATATCATCCACGTACAATATGAAGAATGTTATCGCACTCCCATTGATCTTTTTATATATACATGATTCCTCTTCATTTTTGATGAAATCAAATGATTTGATCACTTCATCAAAATGATGGTTCCAACTCCGAGAAGCTTGCTTTAATCTGTATATGGATTTTTGTAGCTTGCAAACTCTGTGATCATCATCACTAGATGTGAAATTCAAAAACTGCTCCATGTAGATATCTTCCTCAAGATATCCATTCAGGAAGGCAGTTTTCACATCCATTTACTAGATTTCATAATCATAGTAAGCTGCAACAGCAAGCAGTGTGTGGATGGATTTCAGCATGGCTACGGACGAAAAAATTTTTTGATAGTCAATGCCCTCGCACTAACTATAATTTTTAGCCACAAGCCTAGCTTTATAGGTTTTTATCTTACCATCGACATCTATCTTCCTTTTGTAGATTTATTTACACTCAATGGATATAATACCCTCAGATAGAACTACTAAGGTCCAGATTTAGTTCGAGTGTATCGAGTCAATTTATGACTTTATAGTATCTAACCATTTCTCAAAATCAATGTCAGACATCATCTCGTCAAAGATGGTAGGATCATCACTATGACCCCTATCTCCTATAAGGAATATTCTTTTACTTCCTCCGTGAGCATACCCATATCCCTTTCAGGAGGTCGGGAGATCCTACTAGATCTACGAGGTGGTTGAGGAACATCTACTACTGGCTCATGGATAATGGATTCCTAAGGATCTATAGCTCTTTGCTCTTCAGAGAGCTTCTCTTCGAGCTCAACTAACCTCCCACTACCACCATTCTGGATAAACTATTTTTTTAAAAAATGATGTTCGACTCACAATCATATTATGGTCTTATGGAAAGTAGAAGTAGTATCCTATAGATTCTTTTAGATATCCTATAAAGCGAGTTATAATAGATTTATCCTCTAGTTTATCTGTCATTTATCTTTTGACATAGGCCGGACATATCCAAGTCTTAAGATAACCTAGACTTGATTTCTTACCGAACCATATCTCATACAGTATGGTAAGAATGGACTTTGATGGAACTCTATTCAACAGATTAATGGTGGTTAACAGGGCATGTCCCCAAAGATATAAGGGTAGATCAGTGAAGCTCATCATAGATCCGACCATATCCAATAGGGTCCTATTCCTCCTTTCGGATACCCCATTGAGCTGAGGTGTTTCAAGAGGAGTCTATTGAGATACTATGCCATTGTCCTTAAGATATCTAAAAAATTTATGACTAAGGTATTCACCTCCTCGATCAGATCGAAGAATCATAATGGATTTTTTTGTTTGCTTTTCTACTTCATGTCTGAATTCTTGAAACTTTTCAAAAGCTTCAGACTTGTATTTCATCAAATACACATACCTATACCTAGACAGATCATCGATAAAGATAATGAAGTAGGCATAACCATCCCTGACCTGCATATTAAATGGCCTACACATATTGGTGTGTACTAGGGCAAGTTACTCAGTGGCCCTTTCCCCATGTCCTACAAAGAGTAAGTTGACCATTTTTCCTCAAAAATAAGATTTACAAGCTGGATACGACTTTGAATTAAGAGAGTTAAGGATCCTATCCTTCTCTAGTCTATTTATCCTGTCCTCTCCAATATAGTCTAGTCTATGGTGCTACAAGTACTTTTAGTTAATTTCATCTCTGGATCTCTTTTGGCCTACGGTACTCATTATTTGTTCATTTAGGTTTACATTCACATCAATATGCAAGTGATAAAGACTGTCAATTAAAAGATTTCATGTAATCAATTTATTTTATAAATAAATAGAATAAAAATTTTTGTTAAAATAAATTTTAGAACCTTTCTGTGCTAGCACAGACACAAAAATCAAATTTCGACTAGCTATAGGAACATAATAACAGTCCTTTAAATCTAATCTAATACCAGATGGTAATCGAAGAGGCTAAGTGTCAATGGCCTTTGCAGTAATTTTTGCTCCATTGCCGACCCTCAGGATCATGTCACTTTCTCTCAACCTCTTGCTTTCTATTAGACCCTGCATTGAGGTACATATATGAGCACTCAAGTCAGAGTCTAATACCCAACTAGAAGTAGAAGAAACCGTAAGGTTAGATTCAATTATGAGCATCCCTTCAGAAAGTTTATCACCCTTTTTAGTCTTTAAGCTCTCCAGATAGATTGGATAGTTCCTCCTCTAGTGGCCTTCAGCATGACAATAAAAATATTTTTCCTTTGCTTCGGCCTTGCTAGGAACTTCCTTCTTTGGCCTATTCTCTTTTTTCTGCTTCTTAGCGGATTTTGCCTTCTTCTTCCCAATAAATTATAGTAAAAAGTAAATAGATTAATCAAATTAATCTAACATGCATATAATCTAATCATCAAATCAACCTACTCTAAGATCTATGACATGATTGTTAAAAAATATATCCCAAAACCAATCGTTAGACGATTGTGCTCATCTTGTAAATTATATATGAATTTTTATTAATAAAAATTATTTGATATTTTTATTATAATTATCCATCTTTGAACTCCTATATTGTAATGAAGTCTTTAGGACTATAATTAATTGACAAAGAAAGATTTGTCATTAAGTTTTTGAAAATATTCATGATCAATAATATGCTATTACTAGGATGATAGCATTATCGAGTATAGGTCATTGCGTACTATATGAGTTAGTCATCCTCTTAATCAAGGAGTGTGGAGATACTGTTATGGCATGCAGATGGAATATAGGAGTATATTTGTATCGAACGTGATCATGTACCGAGTACTTTACTGTCAAGAGTAGCTTGTGAAAAGTATGGATAAAAGTGTCCCTCCGATCTGAGATCACTACGGTGACTTGTAAGCAACTCACTATATTTTAGTACTGGACCATCTAAGTTTCTAACTCAGTGATGAAAGGTTACTAGATGTAGTCAAGTACTTTTCAAGTTAGTGTGTGAGTCAAGATGGAATTGACTCCTCTGAATTAGTGAGAGATATGCATCAGTGTATTTCAATTCAGTAAAATCTTGATCAAGATAATTCATAAGATGGATTTGAAAACTTGAAATACAATGTGGTCGACTAAATTAGGATTGACAGTTAAACCCTAGGTCAGTTTGAGCATTTGGATCAAAAGGATGAATTATACGGTAACCATATGCCAGTAGGTTCTAGAATGTTGCTTTGTAATACTCGATCGTCGGGTCATTATTGCTAGATTGTTACATCGATTGGTATAGAAAGTTATTCCTATACTACCGACTTAGGTTCGAACCTATGGGGTCATATATATTAGAAGCTTTTGGTCAGATCAGATGGCTGAAGAGTCCAATTAGATTGTAACTCTAATGAAGAGTCCTACTCGGATTAGGACTTTGGAGGAGAGTCCCACTAAGACTGAAATTCTATTATTTTTTGAATAATTTATTAGTAATTAGATTACTAATTGACTCAATTTAATTGAGTAAAGAGCTTTGGAACAAGTCTAATTGAATTAGATTCAATTCGACTCTGATTGGGTTTGATATGATAGAGTCTGATTACAAGAAAAATTTGATCCTGATTCGATCAGAGTTTTGACTTGACTAATTTTTAATTGGGTTAAAAATTTGATGAGATATTTGGATTTCTAATTAGATTAGGTTCATTTGTATTAGTGGGTTTAATCCAAATTTGATTTAGATTAGAATTAGAATTAGAAATGAAGAGTTCTTGTCAACTAAGACTCTATCCTTATCTTTTGTGCCACATCTAGATCCATGCCAATTTTTTCACGCCTAATTGGATTTGGATTGTGATTTTTGGCATTATTATAGAAGATCCAATAAGGGTAGGCGGCTATAGCTGATGAGTCATAATATTATCTCTTTTCTAATTTGAATACGACCCGAATTAAAGATAAGAGATAAATTATGAAAGAAATTTTTTATATATTAAATATTTTTAGCATCATATTAATTTTTTTTATTATTTTTCTTTATAAATATTTTAGCGTGTGAGACTCCAAAATCTTTCTCTACATCCTAATATTTTTTTAAAAAATTTTTAAGATGCCAAAAGAAGGTTTTGGTGTTGACTCTTGATCCTCTTCTTTAGAAAATCCTAATTCCTAGTCTATAAAAAGAGATCCTCTCTCTTGGACATCCCATGATAATCTATCCCTTGCTAGTTTTTGTTTCTAAAGCCTCTCCTCCTCCTCTATTTCTCCTCTTGATCCTTTCTTACTTTGGAGTATCCAAGGTACTTGAAGAAGGAATAAATCAGCTGTCGAAGTTGCTTATAGGCTAGCACCTGCAAGTCCCTGATCTGCACTTGTCTTCGTATGGATCTTTCTGTAAAGGCCAAATGACTTCGTGTGGCTATGAGCAACTTGAAGAACATGTTCTCCAACTATTGGATCAGAGAAGATTAACATCAAATTGGTTCGGTATTAATCTCTAACTTATTTTGATCATACCGATAGATCTAATAGTTAGATCCAGGATTTCAGCATCGATGAGATTGATGTGTATTTTTATTTTTTAGATCTAAAGTGCATATTTTTCATATCATAGATCATGAAGTGGTAGTCTAAGATAGGATCTTATATATGTGATTAGGATTAAATCGTTTAATCTATTATTTTCACTGCATACAATTTTAAAATTGTATATACTGCACTACCGCATATTTTCTTCAACTGGTATCAGAGCATGATTATTTTGATGTGAATCAATATGACTTTAGATCTAATTTTGTAATTTGATCTGATTATTTATGATTTAAATTAGATCTAAATAATTTTATTTTTAGATCTGATTATTATTTATGTAGATTAGATATCCTGAGTAGCAAAATACTCAGATTGGGTAATCACCAGGACTTTCGATCTTAGGAGCAAGTAGGATTTCATGATCCTCTCCTTCCATTCAATGGGGTGCTCTTTATGGCGTATAAAGGTACCACTATGAGGTCTCATGAAGAAAAAAGTGAAAAGAAACATTTATTTTCTTACAAAATCCTAAATCTTGAAATCTTAGGTATTATTGTATGTGATGCAAGTTGCGAAGAAACTAGTTACATCTAATCTTGATTAATCAAAATTATTTTGATTTAAAATTATAAAATTTTAGATTTGATCTAGAAGATTTTATGATTTGATGTAAAAAATTTACATGAAAAAATATTTTCAAAACCTTAATCATATTGATGCATAACTTAATTAAGAATTAAGTATTAAATCCAATAGATCTAGAATTGTAATTTAGATCTAATGACATTGCATAAAATATGGGGCATAGATTAACTCAAATCAAGTCTTTCTCTTTAATTGGGTTAGATCTAAGGTTATAATCAAAGAATTGATTAATCATATAGAAAAATTGATTAAGTCTAACCAAATATTGAATTAGATTAATCAAATTTTTTTTAGTACAATAGTTGTAGATGATCAAGTCTATGTCTTTGATTAGATCAAATGAATCTTGATTGTGGCTCAGTGGTTGAATCTAAATCATTAAGTTGGTCAAATCGAAATTAGTTAATCAATTGGTGTCTAAGGTAAGTTTGACATTTCGATCGATGATTTTTAATTGAGAGTGATTTATCTGACCATTTCGATGGTGTCTAAAGCAAGTCTTAGCAGATCCTCCTACTGATCTCACTTGGCTAATTTGGTGAACTAGAGTTTGGTTAGATCACTAAGTGATTTGAGTTAGCCCATACTATTAAGATGGTCAGTGTGACTGATCTAGGTGCCAGTTCAATCAGCATGACCTAACCTGATTTGGTGACTTGATGAAGTCAGTAAGAGGATTGTGGTCTATTAATTAATCTTTACTTCTCTCTTCTTCTCTAAATTGACTAATCCTCTAAATTATTATATCCCTAAATGAGCTAGTTATAGTGATAACTAGATCATAGCCTCCCATTGAGGAGAATGGTAATGGGTCCATTATTTTTGATTGATATTGCAGGCACCATCCATCTAGTATTCTTTCTGAATGATGGAATTATCATTCATCATATGATGACTCTGTTGAACTATTTGATGATGGTTGGGTTGATTGAGCCATCCTTGGGCCTGATCACTCATTAGGTAGAATCATTGAGTAGGTTCATGTTGATGGTTTGACCTAATCAAAACTTTCAGTGGAGGTCCATTGTTTACTGAAATAAAATCAAGGTTAAATTAAATACTAGAAGTTGTTTGGAGAAACAATTGGTTGAGAACCTACTTATAGGTGCATATGAGTTGATTGAGCCATCCTCAGGCCTATATGCAGTCTGTGTGGATTCTAGTATCCACTAAGAAATTAATGTAATTCTTCAAATTGGAGATAGAGGCTATCAATTCATATAAAATAGTGAGAGGACCTTTAGACTAAAATTTAAGTCTTTAGGATTAACAAATTCATATACTAATTAGGTTTTGTATTTTTTTTGTGTATGCAGATATGGCCTCAAATTTATCGCTCCGATTACTGTTGGATAGTGAGAAGCTTATCAGATCAAATTTTGATAATTGGTATCGAAAGTTAAAGAATATCCTAGAACACGAGAGGATCCTTTATGTGATAACAGATCCGACACCTAAGGAGCCTACTCCCAACGCCCGAGGCACAGTCCGAGATACTTATTTGAAGTGGCTCAATGACCGCACCATGGTTCATTGTATTATGCGGGTCTCTATGAATGATGAGTTCAGTCAAAAATTTGAAGAGGCTCAACCAGAGAAAATGCTTCAAATGTTGAGGGATTTCTTTAGTGCTCCTAACGATGTTGAGTGGCACAAGACTAATTGCACTATTTTCAACATCCGGATGAGGGAGGGTGCATCTGTTATCGATCATGTACTGTACATGATCGAGTAGATTGAAAAACTGAGCAAACTTGACTTTTTCTTGCATGAATAGCTGGAGAAGGATGTGATCCTGAACTCCCTACCCAAGTCCTATCTGTCGTTTCTCAGTCATTTTAGAATGACAAAGCCTGTAGTCAACTAGCACGGTCTGTTGGGGTTGCTACAGACTTTTGAGAAAGATCACCAGCTCCATAAGAAGATGGTGAATCTAGTGGGAGGATCTTCTTCGGATAGTCATCATTCCTTTAAGAAAGAGAAAAAGAAGAAGAATAAGAAGGTGCCTGGTGTTGGGAGTCAGTCTCAAAAACTCAAGTTCAAAGCTGATTAAAGTTAGGCAGAATGCTTCTTTTGCAAGAAACAGGATCACTGGAAGAGGAATTATCTTTAATATATCATTTTTCTTGACTTGAACAGACCAAAGAAAAAGAAGTAATCAGTTGCTGGATAAGGTACTTATGTGATAACACCTTGTAAGTTCTCTCTTTTTGATACAATGAACTGGGTATTGGATATTGGCAGCCTTATTCATATTTGTAATTCATTACAGGGTCTTCAGGTCACTAAGAGATTTGGAGATGGTGAGAGATTCCTAAATGTTGGAGATAAAAGATTAGTTTCAGTTCTAGCTTTAGGAATCATCAAGCTTGTATTCGAATCTCAGTACATTGTTCTTGATGAGTGTCATTACAGTTCTAGTTTTCTTTTAAATATTATTTTTATAGGTCTTTTGGCCAATTCTAATTATGAAATATCAATAAAATTTTTTTTTGTGATATCATTTTGAGTGATGTTATAATTTTGCATGGATAGTTGAACAATAGTATCTATGTTGTATCTAGGCCTAATGTAATGTACATTTCAAATAAATGCCCTAAAATAGATGATGTCACGAATGCCTACCATTGGCATTGTAGGCTAGGTCATATCAACAAGAATAGGATGAACAGGTTAGCTCAAGAAGAAATTTCTGATAAAGATGATTATGAATCGTTACCTACCTATGAGTTTTATTTGCTTGAAAAGATGATCAAGCATCTTTTACTGAAAATGGTGAACGAGCCAGTGATGTGCTGGGTTTGATACATACTGATATTTGTGGACCTATGAGCACATGTGCCAGAAGAGGGTATAGCTATTTCATTACGTTCACAGACGATCTATCTAGGTATGGGTACATCTACTTGATAAAACACAAGTATGAATCGTTTGAAATGTTCAAACAGTTTTGTAATGAAGTAGAGAAACAAACTAAAAAAAATATTAAAACTCTTCAGTCTGATCGAAGAGGTGAATACCTCTTCAGTGAATTTCTAACATATCTAGAAGAGAATGGGATTCTCTTCCAATGGACCCCTTCAGCGACACCACATCATAATGGTATCTCAGAAAGAAGAAATCAAACCTTGTTGGACATGGTTCGGTCCATGATGGGGTTTTCAACTCTGTCGATCTCTTTTTAGGGATATGCACTTGAAACAGCCTGTCTTGTGCTCAATAATATTTCGAGCAAGTCAGTTAGTAAGATACCATATGAGATATATGTTGAGAATTGTGTCCTAAAGCCAATCATCTAGGTTATAGATAATTACATTTCATGTATGTATATGAATTATAAAATGATCAATGTTATCTATTAAGATTCATCATAAGGAATACATTTTTTCAAAAAGAACTCATATGTTATAATAAAGTCTTTAGAGCTATTTCTAAAATGATAAAGGAGGATTTATCATGTGGTTCTTAAATTCTGCTCATGATAAAATGATATAATTATTATAAGGATGATAATTGTATCGAATGTAGGTCGTTGTGTGCCATATTAGTTGGTTGTCCTCTTAACCAAGGCATGTGGTGATATGGGTATGGCATATGGATGATTTATAGGAGTATATTTCACTGAGCGTGATCACTTTCGAAGCACTATATTGTCAAGGGTTGCTCTGATGGGATATGGGTATATGTGTTCCTCTGACCTGAGGCTGCCTTGGTGACTTGCAAGCAACTCACTGTGTTTTGGTGTCAGACTATCCGAATTTCTAATTCAGTGATGGAAAGTTTTTAGGTACAGTCAAGTACTTGTGAAGTCTGAGTGTAAGTCAAGATAGGATTGATCGCTCCAAATAAAATTAGAGATGATGCATCACTGTGTTTCAATTTGTAAAACTTTGGCCAAAGTAGTCCTAGTGAGGAGTCATAGAATTTTTGAAGTTAATACATAATGTGGACCACTCATCCTAAGTTGATAGTTTAATCCAAAGTCATCCTTGAGCATCGAGTGTCAAAGGGATGAATTATATGGTAATTATATCCACATGGGTTCTAAAGTGTTGCTGGGCATATATTCGGCCTATTCGGATATCGAAAACCATTGCTAGATAGTAATATCGATTAGTACAAAAATTATTCTTATGCTACCGACTTAGATTCGAATCTATGGGGTCACACATATAGAAGTACCATCTAATCAAATGGTTGATTAACAATTATGAATCATTGAAGGATTTAATTATCAATGTGATTAATGATTAATCTTTTGCAAAGGTTGTAATAAATTATTTACTAATAGTTGATAAATTAGAAAAATAATTAATTAATAATATGATTATTAATTGATTCAATTTGATTGAGTAATGAGGATTGAATTAAATATAATTGAATTAGATTCAATTAGGTTTGTTTTGCATTGATTGGATGTAACCTTATTGAATGATAGGGCTTGTTCAAATTGATCTTAGGGATGCAAATCAAATTTTGAGTTGAATAAGATTTAATTTATTTTGATATAGGCTTTGATTAGATCAAACTCTATTAGATAATAAGTTTGATTGGATCAAGCTCTATTATCAAAAACTTCTCTGATATCCATCAAGAATCATTTTTTGGATCAATGGGATTTTAATCTAATAATTCCCTAATTGGATCGGGGTCTAATTAGTTTTCTAATTGGGTTAGGATCTAATTAGTTAGTTTGATATAACTAATTCCTAAATTAGTTAAGATTGGATCCAGAATTAGTTAGAATTTGATCAAGATTCATGAGTCCTATTTGGAATGGGACTAAACCAACTAAACTCTATCTATTTAAGTGATCTTCTACACCTCCACTCCTTTTCATCATGAGAATTCATGCCCCATATAAGGTCCCACATCCTCCCCTCTCTTCTATGAGAAAAGTGTGCATTTCCTTCTCTTTTGGTCACCAAAAAGAAAGGAGGGGCGTCCAAGAGTTGGACGCCCCATGTCTCATGCATCTAGGCTTCTTTCCTAACCCCTTTTGAAAGAATTTTGTGAAGCTTTTGGTTCTGGTTCTTAGGCATCAAAAAGGATTTCTCTTGCTGGTTCTATAGTAAAATATTGGAGAAAAAAAATTCTTCCCAACGAGAGAAAGAGAAAGAAAAAGAAGGATCTTCTTTCTTATGTGCAGTCTTGAAGAAGAAGGAGTTCTTCTCCTAGATTTTTTTTTATTTTATTTTTAAATAAAAATTAAATTGGATCTAATTTTTAATATGAATATTTAGAGAAAAAATATCAAAAAAATTTGGTTGGGTGTTTGGGGCTTCCTACAGTTCTAGATCAAGGAGAAAAAGGGAGAAGAAGAGAGAAGAACGGTTCTTCTCTTGGGTCTCTCTTTTGGGTTCTTCTAGAGCTTAAAATTTTATATAATTTTCAGCATTAAAAATCAGATTAGATCTGATTTTTATCATAAAAAATTAGAGAAATTTTTTTTTTCTTAAAGGCATGAAAGGAAGAGAGAAATGTTCTCTCTTGTGCGTAAGAAAAATTGAAAAGATAGGATTCTTCTCTTGATCTCTATCATAGAGATCTGATGTGTGGATCTAGAAAGAAAAAGAGTGGGTCTCTTTATTCTTCATCTTCGCAAGCTAGCAATCCTGGAGATATCGATCAGTACATGGGCTTCATGTGGATATCTGTAGAGGTTGGACACGTGTGTGACTGTCTAGCATCATGAAGAATCAACTATCATAAATTTTAGATGCGGTGATCTGCTACCCACGCTCAGGTTTGGAGTTTTGAAATTGATTCATATTTAAATATGATCTAAATATAATTTAGATATGATCTAATTATATACAGATATGAACTATACTTGCTGAATTTTAGATTTCAGATTTACATACATGCATATTAGTTCATATCATGGATCCTGTATGGTAGTTTTAGATTTGATCTATATATCCATTGTATGTTAAATTATTTAATCTATATATGTTTCGCTATAAAAATTTTAAAAATACATGCATAAAATTACCATGCTTCCCTTCAAATGGCATCAGAGGAAAGGTTCATTATGACATGAGTATAAATGTATGTAGAGTTGAAATCTAGATTTAGCAATGCATGAGATATGTTATAATCTGATTTTAGATATGATCTAATGTAAAAATCAGATCTGATATTATTTAGATTTGATCTAAATTTTTGCATATATGATATGTGAGTAGATTAGATAATCCAATTAGTAAGTACTTGGATTGGGTTGATCACCAGGTCATCCAGTCATAGGAGCAAAAGGGTTTAAAGGCCCTCTCTTCCTATTTGATAAAATACTCTTATGATGTGTAGGGTGCCATGTGATTTAATCTCATAAAGAAGAAAGTGAAAAGAAGAATTTACTTTTCTACAAAATACTAGATGATGAAATCCTAGAATTTATTGATATGATACAAAACTTGAGTTGTATGAAAAGTAGAACATCTAATCTATATGATTAATATTATTTTAATTATGAGAAATAAAATTTGAAATTATAAAATATTTAGATATGATCTAAAGTTTGTTATGATTAATTTTATTTCAGTTTATATGAGAATTTTTAAATCTGAAACTATGTGATACTTGTTGGCACACTAACTAAGCTGACTAGTTTTGAACTTGTCTAACTAGTCCCCGATTTAATCAGTTCAATGCTGACTAACCTGACCCAGTTGTCTCAGACTGAATAGTAGTAGTTACTATTTATGATCAATTAATCGATCAAGTATCAGACTTAGTCACCTACTGAAGTGAGCCAACTCAGTTCAGGGGTAAGCCGTTCTACTTTTCAGAACAAAAAATTTTACACAAAATTGATGTAAAATTTTCTTATAAAATTGAAATGATTTTAATTAATAACCTTAACCTATGTTAATGCTATACTTAATTAAGAATTAAGAATTATAGTTTAGATCTAGAATTGTGATTAAAGATCGAATGATATTGTATAAAATATGGGACATGGGTTAGCTCAAATCAAATCCTTTTAATTGGGTTAGATCTAAGGTTAGAATCAAAGACCTAATGGACTAAAAGGGTAGTTGATCAAATCTAATCAATAGTTGATTTAGATTAGATCAAAGATACTCTAGATCAAACACAATAGTTGTAGTTGATCAAGTCTATATTTTTGATTAAACCAAATGGACCTTGATTGAGGCTCAAAGGTTGAACCTGAGTCACTGGGCTGATTAGATCGCTAAGTGACTCAAGTTGACCCATGTTGTTAAGGTTAATCAATATGACTGATTTAGGTGCCTTGAACCAACTTGTCGGTTGGACAGACTTGTCTCTAGTCTTTCTCATGACTTGGTAAAGTCAGTGGGAGGATTTATGATGTGCTAGTTGGATCCGCTAGTCACTAATCCTTTACATGACTTGATGAAGTTAGTGGGAGGATCTGTGATTTGTAGGTCGACTGATATCTTATTAAATAAATTAACTAAATTTTTTAAATTATTAGGTCTATAAAATATATTAGTTATGGGGATAATTAAATCATAGCCTCCCATTAAGGTGCGTGATAATGAGTCCAATATTTCAAATAGATATTGGAGATGCCACATGCCTAGTGTCTATTACGTATTGCAATTATCATCTATTATATGACCATCTTATTATACCTTCAGATCAATGCTCAGGTTGGCTGAGCCACAATCAGGTCTGGACATTCATTTATTGGATACACTTGATGTTGTCATGTTAATGGTTGGACCTAACTAGAATTTTTAGTGGAGGCGCTACATGCCTACTAAAGGGATGCTTGGGGTCAAATCTAGTTGCTAGAAATTATTTAGAGAAATAATTGGTTATGAACCTATCCATAGATGCATTAGGGTTGGTCGAGCCACACTCGGGCCTGAATGCAGTCCATGTGAATTTTAGTACCTACTAAGGAATTAAAGTAATTTTTTAGATTAGAGGTAGAGACTACCAATTCATATAAAATAGTGAGAGAACCTTTAGACTAAAGTCTAAATCTTTAGGCTTAAAATAGTTCATATACTAATAGGTCAATTGTTCTCTTTTCAGAAATAACTAGAATATTGTCACTCTATTCATTGTTAGACAATGATAATATTATCGGACCTAACTTTGATAGCCAGTATCAGAAGTTGAATATAGTTTTTGAGTGAATTGATCAAGAAGTCTCAGGCTAACCCAAACAGACTTAAAAGAGAAATCAGCAAATGGTTGCTGGTCAAGATAGTTATATGGTAACTCTTTGAAGTTTCTCTATTGATAATACTACTACCTGGATATTGGGTATCGATTGTATAAGTCATATTTGTAAATAGTTACAAAAGACTTCAGGATAGTAGAAGGTTTGTAAACGGTAAAAGACTCCTAAATGTAAGAGATGAAAGTCTATTCCAGTCTTAACAATAGGAATCATCAAGCTTGTTTTTAATTTTGAAGATGTCATTTTAAGTGATTGTCATTATTATCCAATCTTATTGATGGTGTCAATAAGAATGATTACTGTGATATCATTGTGAATGATACTACAATAATAAGTAGACAATTGAAAATGGTATAAATCCAGTACCATAATCTGTTAGTGTAAAGTATACATCTAATTAGCACCCTAGATTAGATAATGTCACTAAAACCTATTTTTGGCATAATTGACTTAATCACCTTTTATTGAAAAGGGTAAACGAGCCAGTGATGTTCTGAGTTTGATGCATATTGATGTATTTGCACTTATGAACATAAGTGCCAGAAGAGAGCTTTACTACTTCATTAAAATCTCTGACGACCTATCTTGGCATGAGTGTGTCTTGCTTATGAAGCACAAATCAGAATCGATTGAAATATTCTAATGATTCTATAATAAGGTAAAAAATATAAACTGCAAAGAGTATTATAACTCATCAGTTAGACTGATGAAGGGAATACCTTTACAATAAATTTTTGGCATGTCTTGAAGAGAATTGGATTCTCTCTCAATGGACCTCTCCTGGGACATCACTGTTTAAAAGAGTGTTTGAAAGGAGGAATTGAACTTTGTTAGACATGGTTCGGTCCATTGTGAATTTGCTGGTCTGCCTAAGGTTATGTTTAGAGACTACTTGATATGTGCTCAAGAATATTTTGAGCAAATCGATCACCAAGACTCCATATGAGATATGAACTTAGATAATTTGATACTCTCTTACCTTAGGGTTTGGGGTGTCGAACTTATGTGAAATATTTACAAATCGATTAGCTTAGATTTTGATCTGATAAATATTATTTTAGAGATATTTTTTTTACCTTTCTGATGGATATGAGATATTCATGAATCTTAAGGCATTCTTTTTGAAAAAAAATTCTTTGGTGAAGAAACTGATGCCATAAAGGGCAAGTTTGGTGAAGCTTGATAGGTAGAGAAACTGACTCTGATACAAACCAACAGAATCAGAGTTGATTAGATTAAATCTGGAGCCCGATGTAAAGGTATCTCTATGTAGATATGGTAGAGTACCGTGTCAGTAGAGTAGATACTTCGGTTTCTAGATTTGGGATGGAGATTTGATGTCCCATATGAATGCCATATAGGAATCTAACTTTGAGAAGTGGCTTGGAGTTATTAAATCTGAAATGAAGTCTATGAAAATTGATGATGTGTGGATATTCATTGATTCACCTAAAGGGGTAAGACCCATAAGGTGTGAGTGAATTTTAGATGGATAAGAGGTGCAGACAAAAAGGTGGAGACCTATTAATTCTTTCTGGGTGCCAAAAGATTTCATCAAAGTTATAGTGTTTACTATGATAAGATATTTTTTTTGTGACAATCCTCAAGTCCATTCAGATTGAATTAAACTTCTCGGAGTTGGAATATACATTTTGAATATATGGCTTCATTAAGAACGAAGCAGAATCCTATATGTACAAATGGGCTAATAGTTCTATAAAAGTATTCTTTGTATTATTTGGATGAAATTCTCTTAATAAAAAATGACATCCCTACATTACGGAAAATAAAAGCTGGATTGTCATCTCTGTTCTCCATAAAAGTTTAGAAAGTTATGAAAACCATCCTTAAGTATCTATGCAATACTAAAGATCAATGGCTCATTTATGGAGAATCTGATTTAAAATTTATGGAATATTAATTTCAATATCTAGTCAGATCAAAATGATAAAGTTATGTCAGATTATGTTTTTATTCTAAAAGAAAGAGTGACATGCTGAAAAGGTTCTATGCAGTATTCAGTAGCCAGTTTTATTTATGATATGAAGTTTTTTGCAGCATTTGATGCTGGTAAAAAAGTTGTTTGGTTGTGAAAGTTCATTAACGAGCTTGGAGAGGCACTCTCCGTTGATGGTCCAATCCTTCTATATTGACAGCAATACTGGAGCCATAGCTCAAGCTAAAGAATTGATGTTCCATCTGAGAACTAAATACTTTCTATATTGCAATCACTTTATTCGATAAGATCGAAATAAAATCGACCTTAGAAAAATCGATCGAAAGAAGAACTGGACCGACTCATTGACTAGAGTAATCAGATCTAAAGAGTTCGATGATCCCAAATGGAAGATGGGTATTCGATACCAATCTGATTGGCTTTAGTCCAAATGGGAGTTGTTGAAAATTGTATCCTAAAGTCAATCATCTAGGTTGTAGATAATTACACTTCATATATGTATATGAATTATAAAATGATAAATATTATCTAGTAAGATTTATCATAAGAAATATATCTTCCTAAATAGAACTCATATGTTATGATGAAGTCTTTAGAGCTACTTCCAAAATGATAAAAAAGAATTTATTATGTGGTTCTTAAATTATGCTTATGATAACATGATACAATTATTATAAGGATGATAATTGTATCGAGTGTAGGTCATTGTGTGCCATATTAGTTGGTTATTTTCTTAACCAAGATATGTGGTGACACGGGTATGGCATATGGGTAATTTATAGGAGTACATTTCATTGAGCGTGACCACTTTCAGAGCACTCTATTGTCAAGGATTGTTTTGATGGGATATGGGTATATGTGTCCCTCTGACCTGAGGCTGCCTTGGTGACTTGCAAGCAACTCACTGTGCTTTGATGCTAGACTATCCAAATTTTTAATTCGATGATGAAAGATTTTTAGGTACAATCAAATACTTGTGAAGTCTGAGTGCGAGTCAAGATGAGATTGATCGTTCCAAGTAAAATTGAAGATGATGCATCATTATGTTTCAATTTAGCAATAATTTGGTCAAAGTAGTTCTAGTGAGGAGTCATAGAATTTTTGAGGTTGAGACACAATGGAGACTACTTATCCTGAGTTGACAGTTTAACCCAAAGTCGTCCTTGAGCATCGAGTGTCAAAGGGATGAATTATATGGTAACTATATCCACATCGGTTCTAGAGTGTTGTTGGGTATACATTCGGCCTATTCGGATGTCGAAAATTATTGCTAGATGGTAACATCAATTAGTACAAGAATTATTCTTATGCTACTAGTTTAGGTTCGAATCTATGGGGTCACATACATAGAAGTACTGTCTGATCAAATGGCTGATCAACGGTTATGAGTCATTGAAGGGTTTAATTATCAATGTGATTGATGATTAATCTTTTGTAAAGATTGTAATAAATTATTTACTAATAATTGATAAATTAAAAAATAATTAATTAATAATATGATTGTTAATTGGCTCAATTTGATTGAGTAATGGAGATTGGATCAAATCTAATTAAATTGGATTCAATTAGATTTGTTTTAGATTGATTGGATACAACCCTATTGAATGATAGGGCTTGTTCCAATTGATCTTAGGGATGCAAATCAAATTTTGAGTTGAATAAGATTCAATTTAGTTTGATATAGATTTTGATTGGATCAAATCGTATTAGATAATAGGCTTGATTGGATCAAGTCCTATTATCAAAAATTTTTCTGATATCCATCAAGAATCAATCCCTGGATCAATGGGGTTTTAATCTAATTAATTTTCTAATTAGATTGGGGTCTAATTGATTTTCTAATTAGACTAAGACCTAATTAGTTTGTTTGTTATAACTAATTCCTAAATTAGTTAGGATTGGATTTAAGAATTAGTTAGAGTTTGACCAAGATTCATGAGCCCTATTTGGAATAGGACTAAAGTAACTAAACCCCACTATTTAAGTGATCCTCCATGCCTCAACTCCTTTTCACCATGAGAATTCATGCCCCATATAAGGTCCCGCATCCTCCCCTCTTTTCTATGAGAAAAGTGGGCATTTCCTCCTCTTTTGGTCACTAGAAAGAAAGGAGGGGCGTCCAACTCTTGGACGCCCTATATCCCATGCATCGAGGCTTCCTTCCCAACCACTTTTGAAGAAATTTTATGAGATTTTTGCTGCTGGTTCTTAGGCATTAAAGAGGACTTCTCTTGCTAGTTCTACAGTAAAAAATTAGAGAAAAAAAGTTCTTCCCTATGAGAGAAAGATAAGGAAGAAGAAGGGTCTTCTTTCTTGTGCACAGTCTTGAAGAAGCAAGAATTTTTCTCATAGATTTTTTCTCTAGGATAAAAATTAGATTGGATCTAATTTTTAATATAAAGATTTAGAGAAGAAATACTAAAAAAATTTGGTTGGATGTTTGGGGCTTCCTAGAGTTCTAGATCAAGAAGAAAAAGAGAGAAAAATGGTTCTTCTCTTGAATCTCTCTTTTAGATTTTTCTAGAGCTTAAGATTTTATATAATTTTCAGTATTAAAAATTAGATTAGATCTGATTTTTATCATGAAAAATTAGAGAAAAAAAGTTTTTCTTAAAGGTGTGAAAGGAAGAGAGAAAGGTTCTCTCTTGTGCGTGAGAAAAATTGAGAAGAAAAGATTCTTCTCTTGATCTCTATCGCAGAAATCTGATACGTGGATACAGAAAGAAAAAGAGAGGGTCTCCTTATTCTTCATCTTCTTCATATTTCTCTTAGATCAGTTAAAGTATGGTGTCTTCATGATCTAACACTCTTAGGAAGATTGATCAGCACATGGGCTTTGTGTGGATACCTGTAGAGGTCGGACATGTGTGCGACTGTCGAGCATCATGAAGAACCAACTACTATAAATTTTAGATGTGATGATCTGCTATCCACGCTCAGGTATGAAGTTTTAAAATTAATTCATATTTAGATATGATCTAAATATAATTCAAATATGATCTAATTACATATAGATATGATCTATACTTGTTGAATTTTAGATTTTAGATTTACATACATGCATATTAGTTCATATCATAGATCCTGTATAGTAGTTTCAGATTTGATCTATGCATGCATTGTAGATTAAATTATTTAATCTATATATATTCTGTTGTAAAAATTTTAAAAATATGTGCACAAAATCACCATGCTTCCCTTCAATATGGTCAGGGCGTAGGTCGAACCTCTCTTACTTTAGGGTCTGGACGTGTCCGGCTTATGTTAAATGATTACAACTGACAAGCTTAGTCCTAGGTTCGATAAATGTAACTTCATAGGGTTTTTTAAGAAAATGAAGGGATATTATTTTTACCTGCTTGTTGAACAAAAAGTGTTTGTCAGCAGTAAGACACATTTTTTGGAAAAAAATTTTTTTAGTGAAGGAATAAGTGCCTCTAAAATCAAACTTGATAAAGTTTGATAGGTAGAAAAACTGATGCTAATGATTGAATTTGAACTGAATTTGATAAGATCAAACTCGAGGCCCAATGAACAAACATCCTTAAGGCGATCCGATAGAGTACCATGTCAGCTAGACAGATACTTATGTTTCTTGGTCCGGGGTGGGGATCCTGTTGAACTCGATGAGAATAATTATGATCCGATCACCTACATGGATATGATGTAGAGGTCTGACTCTGATAAATGGCTTGAAGTCATGAAATCTGAAATGGAGTCCATAAAAGTCAATGATGTATGGACATTGGTTGACCCACCTGAAGGGGTTAAACCCATAGAGTGTAAGTGGGTCTTCAAGAGGAAGAGGGGTGCAGATGGAAAGGTAGAGACCTATAAAGTCCGTTTAGTTGTCAATGGTTATCATCAGCATTATGGTATTGATTATGATGAGATATTTTTTTCTATGACAATGCTCAATCCATTCGGACCATGCTTGTGATAGCAGCATACCTGGACTATGAAGTCTGGTAGATAGATGTGAAGACAGCTTTTCTAAATGGAGAGCTGAACGAAGAGGTGTATATGATATAACCTGAAGTATTCACATCCATAGATGAGTCCAAAGTGTACAAGCTTCAGAGATCCATTTATAGATTGAAACAAGCATCTCGGAATTGAAACATACATTTTGATAAGGTGATTAGAACGTATGGCTTCGTTAGGAATGGAGAAGAACCCAGCATATAGAAATGGGCAAATGGTTCAATAATTGTATTTCTTGTATTGTATGTGGATGATATTCTCTTAATTGAAAATGATATCCCTGCATTACAAAAAATAAAAGTGTGATTGTTGTCACAATTCTCCATGAAGGATCTGGAAGAAGCAGCCTACATCCTAGGAATAAAAATTTATAGGGATAGATCTAAGAGGCTACTCGAACTCTCTCAATTCACGTACATAGATACCATACTAAAATCATTCAGCATAGAGAATTTCAAGAAAGACTATCTTCCGATAGGCTAGAGAATTTTTCTTTCAAAAAGAGATTATCCAACAACTCCTCAAGAGAGAGAGCGTATGAGTAGAGTTCTATATGCTTCGGTAGTGGATTCTATTATATAGCCATGATATATACGAGAGTAGATGTGGCATACTCACTAGGGGTAGTGAGCAGATACCAGTCTGATTCAGGAGAGAACCACTGGAAGGTCGTAAAGATTATTCTTAAGTATTTGAGAAATACTAAGGACCAGTGGCTTATGTATGGTGAAACTGACTTGAAACTTGTGGGGTTCACCGACTCTAGCTTTTAGTCAGATCATGATGAAAGCAAGGGTGTGTCGGATTATATTTTTATCCTAAATAGTGGAGTGATCTGCTGAAAAAATTTTAAACAGCATACTGTGGCAGACTCTATTTGCAAAGCAAAGTATGTCACGACATCGATGCTGTGAAGGAAGCTGTATGGTTGTGAAAGTTCATCGATGAGCTCGAAGTGGCACCCTTCGTTGATGGTCCTGTCTTGTTATACTACGATAATACTGGAGCCATTGCTCAAGCTAAGGAGATGAGATCATATCAGCGCATCAAACATATTCTGCGCCGCTATCACCTTATCTGGAAGATCGTGGATCGAGATGATATTGACCTTCAGAAGATCGATGGGAAGGAGAATCTGGCTAATCTATTTACTAAAGCTCTTGAAATCAAGACATTCAACGACCACAAGTGGAAGATGGATATTCGATAATGTACCGATTGGCTTTAGTCCAAGTGAAAGTTGTTGGAAAATATGTTCCAAAGTCAATCGTTAGACGATTATACTCATCTTGTAAATTGTATATAAATTTTTATTAATAAAAATTATTTGGTATTTTCATTACAAGTTGTCCATCTTTGAACTCATATGTTGTAATGAAATCCTTAAGACTATAATTAATCAATAAAGGAGGATTTATCATTGTCCTTAAAAATGTTCGCGACCAAATGATATGCTATTACTAGGATAATAACATTATCAAGTATAAGTCGTTGCATACCATATGAGATGTTTATCCTCATAACCAAAGAGTGTGGAGACACTATTATGACATGCAGATGGAATGTAGGAGTACATTCGCATTAAATGTGACCATATGCCGAGCACTCTGCTATCAAGAGTAGCTCGTGAAGGGTATGGGTATGTGTCCCTCCGATCTGAGACCACCACGGTGATCTATAAGCAACTCACTGTACTTTAGTATCGAACTATCTGAGTTTCTAATTCAGTGATGGAAGATTATTGGATACAGTCAAGTACTTATCAAATCGGTGTATGAGTTAAGATGAAATTGACCACGCTGAATTAGTAGGAGTATGCATCAATATATTTTAATTCAGTAAAACTTTGACCAAGATAATCCATAAGATGGATTTGAAAGGTTGAAATACAATGTGGTTAAGTAAATTAGGATTGACAGAAAAATCCTATGTCATCTTGAGCATTTGGATCAAAGGGATAAATTATACGATAACTATACGTCAGTAGGTTCTAGAAAGTTGCTTTGCCATACTTCGACCTATCTGGTCGTCAGGTCATCATTGCTAGATAGTTATATCAATTGATATAAGAAGTTATTCCTATGCTATCGACTTAGGTTCGAATCTATGGGGTCACATGCATTAAAAGATTTGATCAGATCAGATGGTTGAAGAATCCAATTGGATTGTGACTTTAGAGAAGAGTCCTACTCGGACTAGGACTCTAGGGTAGAGTCCCATTGGGACTGAAACTCTACTATTTTTTAAAAAAATTATTAGTAATTAGATTACTAATTGACTCAATTTGATTGAGTAAATAGCTTTGGAACAAATCTAATTGAATTAGATTCAGTTCGACTCTGATTGGATTTGATATGGTCGAGCTTGATTACAAAAAAAATTTGATCCTGATTCGATCAAGATTTTGACTTGATAAATTCTTAATTGGGTTAGAAATTTGATGAGATATTTGGATTTTTAATTGGATGCGGTTCATTTCTATCAGTGGGTTCAATCCAAATTTGTTTTGAACTAGAATTAAAATTAGAAATGAAGAGTCCTTATCAACTAAGACTCTATCCTTATCTTTTGTGTCACACCTGGATCCATGCCAAGTTCTCCATACCTAATTGGATTTGGGTTGTGATTTTTGGTGTCATGATAGAGAATCCAATAAGGGTGGGTGGCTAAAGCTGATGAGTCATAATATTATCTCTTGCCTAATTCGAATGAGATCCGAATTAGAGATAAGAGGTAAACTAGAAAAAATTTTTCGTATATAAAATTTTGTTAGTGCCATATTATTTTTTTTTCTTACTTTTCTTAAAGAATCCTTTAGCATGTGAGACTTCAAAATCCTTCTCCACATCCTAATAATTTTTTTAAAATTTTTTGGAATGCCAAAGGGAGGTTTTGGTGTTGACTCTTGGTGCTCTTCTTTGAAAAACCCTAATTCTTAGTCTATAAAAAGGGATCCTCTCTCTTGGACATCCCATGATGATCTATCCCTTGCTGGTTTTTGTTTCTAGAGCCTCTTCTTCTCCTCCTCTATTTCTTCTCTTGATCCTCTCTTGCTTTGGAGTATCCAAGATACTTGAAGGAGGAACAAATCAGCTGTCGAAATTGCTTGCAGGCTAGCACCTCCAAGTCTCTGATCTGCACCTGTCTTCACATGGATCTTCTTGTAGAGGCCAGATGACTTCATGTGACTACGAGTGACTTGAAGAACATCTTCTCCAATCATTGGACCAGAGGAGAATAACATCAAATTGGTTTGATATTAATCTCTAACTTATTTTGATCATATCAATAGATCTAATAGTTAGATCTAGTATTTCAGCATCGATGAGACCGATGTGTATTTTTATTTTTCAGATCTAAAATATATGTTTTTCATATCATAGATCATGATGTGGTAGTCTAAGATAGAATTTTATGTATGTAATTAAGATTAAATCATTTAATCTATTATTTTCACTACATAATTTTAAAATTATATATACTACACTACCGTATATTTTCTTCAATGATATATTACATATAAAATCTAAAATAATCACATGATATGGATGTAAGCAGTAGACCAAATCTATACCTATCTGAGTTTAGAACTTGATACTTGAGCATGGATCGACGATCGTCACTGCTGAGAGACATGGTGATGATGATCTTTGTATTGAGAATTGTGTCCCAAAGTCAATCATCAGCCTGTTGACGGTTGTGCTTATCATTATAATTGTATATGAATTATTGAATTAATAAATATTATTTAATTTTTTCATCACTGTGTACATCTCATTTTCAACTCTTATTTTGTGATGAACTTCTTAGGACTATTTGATTCGATATAGGAGGATATATTATTTAGTCCTTAAATGAGTTTGTGACCAAATGATATGTTATTACTAGGATGATAGACATATCAAGTGTAGGTCGTTGTGTACCATATAGGTTGGTTGTCCTCTTAACCAAAGAGTATGGAGACGCTGGTATGGCATGCAGGTGAAATATAGGAGTACATTTCACTGAATGTGATCAACTTTGGAGCACTCTGCTATTAAGAATCACTCTGAAGGGATAAAGGTATAAGTATCTCTCCGACCTGAGATCACCACGGTGACTTGCAAGCAACTCACTATGCTTTGGTACCGGACTACCTGAATTTTTAATTTAACAATGAAAAATTTTTAGGCATAGTCAAGTACTTGTGAAGTCGGTGTGTGAGTCAAGATGGAATTGATCCCTCCGAATAAGTAGGAGTTAATATATCAGTCTGTTTCAATTCAATAAAACCTTGACTGGGGTAATCCATGTGATGAATTTTGAAAATTGAAATACAATATGGATGACCATATTAGGGTTGGCAGTTAAATCCTAGGTCACCTTGAACATTTAGATCAAAGAGATGAATTATACAATAACTATATTCAAATTCTTAAGTGTTGCTTAGCATACATTCGGCCTTTCGGATATTGGGTACCATTGCTAGATAGTTACTCTGATTGATATAGGAATCAGTTTCTGTGCTACCGACTTAGGTTTGAATCTATGGGGTTACACACATTAGAAGTTCCTCTCGATCACATGACTAATATGAAGAGTCCCAGTCAACGGGGACTCTAGTGAAAATTCCCACTTGATGGGGACTCTACTGAAGAGTCCCACTGGATGGGGACTCTAGAGAAGAGTCTCACTAGACTTGAATTCTATCTTTAATAAAGGATTAATTAGTGATTAGATCACTAATTAGCTTAATTTGATTGAGTATTAAAGTCTGAATCGAATCTGATTGAATTTGATTCAATCAAGTCAAGTCTGATTAAGTCATGAGATGACCTAATCGATAAGAGAAAAATGATCTTGATTTGATCGAATCTATGGCTCAATTAATTTATTAATTTGATCAAATTTAATTAAGATTATAAGAGCCTAATTAGATTAGATTCATCTTATTTTATTTGGATTTAATTGGATTAGATTTGAAAGAAATTTAATTGGTTAAATCTTAGAGTCCCAAATGAGTAGGACTCTATCCCTTGCACTACCTAATTTGTCTCATGCCTTTTCTCACCATACAAAATCAGTTTATACATGAGAAAATAAAAAATAATCTTTTTTTTGTCGCTCATTAAGGATAGGAATGGTTTGATTTTGATTTGAATTCAAATTAATTTGAATTTCAACTTAAAATCTTATCCATATCCTTCCACACGTTGGCTGCTTTATAAGAGATCTATTGTGTATGAGAAAAGGAGGTCTTTTATATTGATTTTCATGCTCAATTTTTTTTGGTAAGTCTCACTTTAAGTTAGATAAGGGTGAAAAAAGGTTAGAGTCGAATTGAAATTCAAAAGAGTTTGAATTGCAACAAACTCCAGTCCTTATCCTGTTTTATCTAATTTATAAGACAACCATAAAAAAGCCATAATTTTATGTGCCAAAAGAAGAGAGCTCTTCACCATGAGATATCAGAGAGAAATAGGGTCAAAAATACTTCTTTGGAATGTGAGGATTGGGTGGGTTTCCTTCCTCCTTGGTGTGAATAAAAGAGGAGATCGTTCTCCTCTTGGGTGAGAGACCTAGAACTGTTCTAGATATTTGGGTGAGAAAAAAACTAAAGAGAAGAGAGTCTTCATCTAAATTTTCTCCACCATTTATTATTCTTCTTTGATTCATCTTTAACATCAAAAAGATTTGAGGTGATCAAAGAGGAAGATAAAGTTAGATCTGCCATCAAAAGCCGACTGTGCGAGCTAGCACTTCCGCGGAGGGCTGATTAGTCCGAGAGACTTCTGTGGACCATCCGTAGAGGTCGGATACTTGTGCGGTTGCTAGACATCAGTGAGAGCTTCATACCACACTTACCAGTGGTGGAGATCATTAACCCATGAAAAGATGATGAGTTTTGAACTCTACCAACATAATCTATAGGTTAGATCAAATTCAGGACATCAATGTGATCGATGCAGTTTTCTATTTTATTTTAAATTTTATATATAAATTTTTTATGTCAGATTCTTAATGATAGTTTAGATCTTATCTAAGATATATTTAGAAGATTAAAATATTTAATTTTTTATTATTTTTTTGTAAAATTTTAAAAATACATGTTTTGAACTATCTATTTTTCTTTCATATGGTATCAGAGCAAGATTTCTTATGACATAAATTTTTTTTATATATAATCTAATTTTAATTATTTAAATTAGATCTAAATAGTTAATTTTGAATTTCAGTAGTATAGTAATCTGATTGGATAGATCCTCATAGCTATCCGATCATAGAAGAATTTAGAATTTCACTATTCTATTTACCCATTCGATGGGATCTCCTATGGTGTGTAGGGGTGCTGTACGATTTTTTTCATGATGATGAACAATGAAAAAAATTTTAAAATTTTATTTTAAATCTGAAATAATATATATTAGATTTAAAATTAAAGTTTTGATCATTAGATAATTGATTGTAAAAATATTTTATAAAATTAAAAATTATTTTCGAACACTGAATCTGAACCTATATCAGCCCCAAACTTAATTGAGAATTAAGCAATCTAGATTTGAAAATCAAAGATCTAAGACATTAATTTTATAACTCATGGATTAATGGGTTAGCTCGAGTCAAGTCCATTTAACTGGGTTAGACCTAGGGCTAGAAATCATTGATAATAGACCATGTTAGTAATTGATCAAATCTAATTAAAAGTTAATTCTGATTGGGTCAATTTTTTCTCTTGATCAATTTCAGTAGTTGTAGTTGGTCAAGTCCATATCTTTGATTAGACCAATATGGACTTTAATCATAGCTCCATGATCGAATCCAAGTCTATAAGTTGATCAAATTAAAAATGACTAACTAGTTGGTATCTGAGGTAAGTATGGCAGCTTTGATCAATGGTCATTAATTGGGAGCTACTTGCATAGATTGAGTCTATATTGAGTTAATGGCATATCTCTCCCATCGATTTCATTTACCTAGCCAACATGGTGAATCATATTTTGATTAGATCACTTAATGATTAGAGTTGACCCATGCTAACTAGAAAATCAGTATGACTGATTTAGGTGTTCCTAGTTCAACTTATCTTGAGTCTTCTTTATGACTTGGTGAAGCCAGTAGGAGGATTCATAACTGGTTGGCAAGACTAGCCTATGTCTGATCTTCTTAAATCTGACTTGGTGAAGTCAGTGGGAGGATTAAGATTAACTAGTTAAGTTTCATCCCATCTCTCTATTCAACTAATTAAATCTTCTAAAATTGTTAGATCCCTAAAATGAAATAGTTATGGTGATAACTAGATGATAGCCTCTCATTAAGTTGGGTGATAATGAGTCCAATAATTTAAATGATCATTGGAGGTGCCACACGTCAGGTGCTCATCTGGCTGTCGAAATTACTATTCATAATATGTTGTTTTAGTTGTATCTTTCTGATGATGGTCAGGTTGGCCGAGCCACACTCAGACCTGATTACTTGTTTGTTAGATACACTAAATTCTGACATGTTAATGGTTGGACCTAACTAGAACCTTCAGTGGAGATGCCACACGCCTGCTGAAGAGGTGTCTAGGATAAAATTGAATATTAAAAATTATTTGGTGAAATAATTGGTTAAGAACTTATTCTTGGGTACACAAAGATTGGTCGAGCCACACTTGGGCCCATGTGCAGTACATGTGAATTCTAGTACCCACTAAAGAATTAGTGTAATTCTTCTAATTAAAGGTAGAGGCTATCAATTCGAATAAAATAGTGAGAAAATTTTTAGACTAAAATTTATGTCTTTAGGCTTAATCAATTTATATACTAATTAGGTTCTAATTTTTTTTTTTACAGTTATGGCCACCACCTTGTCGCTCCGATCACTATTAGATAGTGATAAATTGATGAGATCAAATTTCGATAACTGGTATTGAAAGTCCAAAATAGTCTTGGAGCACGAACGAATCTTATATGTATTGACAGATTCGACACCCGAGGAGCCAGCTCTGAGTGCGCATAGCACAGTCAGAGACACTTATCAGAAGTGGCTTAATGATCGAACTACTATTCGTTATATTATACTGACAGTGATGAATAGTCAGTTTAGCCATCATTTTGAGAATGCTCAGCCACAGGATATGTTGCAAATATTGAACGAGTCCTTTGACACACCTGATGATATTGAGAGGCATAAGACTAGTTGTGCCATTTTCAATACTCGAATGAAGGAAGGAGCATCAGTCACTGATCATGTATTGTACATGTTCGAGATGATTGAGCACCTAAGCAACCTCGGCTTTCCTCTGCATGAGAAGTTGAGAAAAGATGCTATTCTGAACTCTCTGCTCAAGTTCTACCTTCCTTTTCTAACTCATTTTCGAATGACAAAGCCTGCAGTTAATTACCACAGTTTGCTGGGTTACTACAAAACTTTGAGAAGGATCACCAACTCCAAAAGAAGTCGGTGAATGTTATGGGAGGGTCTTCTTCGGGATATCGATCCTTTAAGAAAGGAAAGAAGAGCAAGAAGAATAAGAAAAGAGTGTAAAGTATGGGGGCACCCAAGCTCAATCAGACCAAGAAATCCAAGTCTGATCAGAGTCAGACAGAATGCTTCTATTGCAAGAAGTAGGGGCACTGAAAAAGAAATTATCCTTAATACATTACCTTTCTGAATCTGAACAGATTGAGAAAGAAGCAAGTTGTTGCTGGAGAAGAAAATTATATAATAACACTTTGTAATTTCTCAATTTGTGATTCCACTATCTGGGTATTAGAAACCGAAAGTCTTTTTAATATTTACAATTCGTTGCAGGGTCTGCAGGTTAGTAGGAGATTTGAAGAAGGTGAAAGATTCCTTAATGTTGGAGATGAAAGATCAGTTTCAATTCTAGCATTAGAGACTATTAATCTTGTGTTCAAATCTAATATAATTGTTCTAAGTGAATGTCACTTTTGTCCTTCATTTTTATTGAATATTATTTCTGTAGGCCTTTTGGCCATGTACGGTTATGAAATTTTAATAAAAAGAAATAATTTTTATATCATTATAAAATGGTGTTAATATGATAAATGGATAACTGAATAATGGTATTAACATATTATCACAACCTGTTAGTATAATGTACACATCCCACAAACACCCTAGAATTATTGCTGTCTTCGATATCTACCTTTGGCTTTGTAGGTTAGGTCATGTTAACAAGAACAGAATAAACAGATTGACACAAGAGAGAATCTTCGAAGTCAGTATTTGTGAATCACTCCCAACCTGTGAGTCCTATCTTCTTGAAAAAATAACCAAATCATCTTTTACTAAAAAAGGTGAGCGAGCTAGTGAAGTTCTAAGTCTGATACATACCGATGTATATGGACCTATGAACATTAGTGCCAGAGATGGATATTATTATTTTATTATATTTACAGATGACCTATCGAGGTATGGACATATCTACTTAATGATACATAAGTTAGAATTATTTGAAATGTTTAAACGATTCTGTAATGAAGTAGAGAAACAAATTGAAAAGAGTATTAAAACTCTTCAGTCTGATAAGGAGAATACCTTTCTAGTGAGTTTTCAACATGCTTAGAAGAGAATGAGATTCTCTCATAATGGACCTCTCCTAGAACACCACAGCATAATGGTGTATCAGAAAGGAGGAATCGAATCCTGTTAGATATGGTTCGATCTATGATAGGCTTTGCGAGTCTGTCGATTTTTTTTTGAAGATATGCACTCGAGTCGGCTTGTTATATTTTAAATAAAATTTCAAGTTAGTCTATAAGTAAAACACCATATGAGATGTGGACAGGGTGTAAGCCAACACTCTCTCACCTGAGGGTTTGGAGATGTCCGACTTATGTTAAACGATTGAAAACTGACAAGCTTAGACCTAGGTCTGACAAATATCTATTTATAGGGTATCCAAAGGAGATCAAGAGATATTACTTTTACCTTACTGATGAACAGAAGGTGTTCGTCAGTAATAGGGCTATCTTTTTAGAAAAAGAGTTCCTTGGTGAAGGAACAAATGCCTCAAAGATTGAACTTGATGAAGTTTGATCGGTAGAAGAACCGACACAATCTAGTAAACCCATAGAGTCGGACTTGATTAGATCAAATCCGAAATCTATTGTAGAAACATCTTTCAGGAGATTTGGTAGAGTACCACATCAACTAGATAGATACTATGATTTCTTAGTCTGGGATGGAGATTCAGTTGAACTCGATGAGAACAATGAGGATTTGACCATCTATATGGATGCGATGCAGAGGTCTAACTTCGATAAGTAGTTGGAAGCCATAAAATCTGAAATGGAGTCTGTTGGGTATAAAATGCCCACAGCCGAAGTCCTCAGTGGAATCGACTACACGACAACTTCGCCCGGGCTCCTACGGGAGCCGGGCTCCGTCACCAAGAACTCCAACAACTTCAGCCGCAAGCAGACTCCGCCCGGACTCCTATGGGAGCCGGGCTCCACCGCCGACATCGACTACATGATAGCTCCGCCCGGACTCCTACGGGAGTCGGGCTCCGTCCTCAGCATCAACCGCTGGTAGGCCTCGTCCGGACTCCTATGGGAGCCGGACCTCCCCTCTGACTTTAATTGCAGGGAGACTTCGCCCGGACTCTTATGGGAGCCGGGCTTCATCCTCGACGCCAACAACTTCAGCTGCAAGCAGACTCCGCCCGAACTCCTACGGGAGCCGGGCTCCGCCACCGACATCGACTACAGGACAGCTCCACTCGGACTCCTACGGGAGCCGGGCTCCGTCCTCAGCGTCAACTGCTGGTAAGCCCCGTCCGGACTCCTACGGGAGCTGGACTTTGCCTTTAACCTTGACTGTAGGAAAACTTCGCCAGGACTCTTATGGGAGCCGGGCTTCATCCTCGACGCCAACAACTTCAGCCACAAGCAGACTCCGCCCGGACTCCCACGGGAGCCGAGCTCCGTCGCCGACATCGACTACAGGACAGCTTCGTCCGGACTCCTACGGGAGCCGAGCTTCATCCTCGACTCCAACGGCTGCAAGGCAGACTGCGACCGGACTCCTATGGGAGCCGGACAGACTCTTACGGGAGCCGGATTCCGCCGATAACGTCAACCGCAAGCGGACTCCGCCCGGACTCCTACGGGAGCCGGGCTCCATCCTCAACTCCGATCGCTGGTAAGCCCCCGTCCGGACTCCTACGGGAGCCGGACCTCTCCTTTGACTCTAATTGCAGGGAAACTCCGCCCGAACTCCTACGGGAGCCGGGCTTCATCCTCAATTTCAACAGCTGCAAGCAGCCTTCGTCCGGACTCCTACGAGAGTCGGACTCCACTGACAACGTCAACCACAAGCGAACTCCATCCGGACTCCTACGAGAGCTGGACTCTGACCGCTGCCGAGCTTCATCCAGCAGATCTGCACTCTCGGGCCACAATCACGACCACGATCCTGCTCCACTTCCTGCGGCGGACTCCGTGCAGCTCCATCACTCCCTGACAAGCCGCAGTAACGGTCGCAACACTGCTCCACTCCCTGTGACGGATCCCACGCCCATGCGGCTCCATTACTACCTGACCAGCCACGATAAACGACCACGATCCTGCTCCACCTCCTGCAACAGATACTGCGCGATTCTCCCATCCACTGGCAAGTCACGACGACAAACGCCGCCCCACTTCATGCGGCAGACTCCATGTGGTACGCCCCAGCGATAGCCACGGGTCCGTTCCACTACGCTTCGCAGCAAACTCCGCCTGACCCTGGGCAGTCCACTGCCAGACGGTTACAAATGTCGCCATCAATCCGTTGCTTCCTCTGCCTATAAAAGGGGGACCCAGATACGTTATTCGATAAGCTCATTTCTTATCTCAAAACTCTGCTAAATTCTCCATTCGAGCACTCCATTCTTGTTGAGGCAGAGAACTGACTTGAGCGTCGGAGGGTCTTGCCGAAGCAATCCCACCTCCGGTTTAGACTTCCTTTGCAGGTCCCGGCGGCGACCGCGGCTTCCCCGACTCCAGCTTCTCCGATGCAAGTAGATTTTTGCACCAACAGGATTGGCGCAAGAGGAAGGGCGCGAACCCTTGCAGTACCCTTGTTCTTAAAGGAGTGTTCAACGGAACCGCCTCCGATCGTCTCTCCGACACCCACTCCTAATTTTCCCCCGCGAGATCCACGCTCGATGCCTCCACGCAAGGCGTCCACACGACGGTCCACGGCCTCCACGGCCAGATCTCAGGCTCCGGCCTCCCCTCCTGTTTCCCAGCCTCCTCCTCCTCCGACGGCGGCGGTCGGCGCGGAGCAATTTGACTTGCTAGCACAGCAGGTCAGAGGCCTCATCGAAACTGTGCAAGCAATGCAGCAGCAGCAACCGCAGGCGTCGGCGCACCCGGAAAGGACATCTCCGAAATATCAGAACCCGACGGTGGGGCGGGCCACCTGGGCCAGCCGCCCCGTCCTTCCCGGGAAAACAAATCCGAGAGTAAAGAGCCCTCAATCGGACCATGACTCCACCCCTGAAAGATCCCTGCCCCCGCTCTGCCAGAGGACCCTCGAGACTCGAAGTCGAGAGGATTTTCTGGACCGGAGGCTCCAGGAGATGAACCGGCGGATTGAAGAACTCCGCCACGCGCCCTCCGCTCATGGTGAGGATATTTGTACTGACCCTCCCTTCTCTCAAATGATCATGCAGGAACCGATCTCGCCAAACTTCAAGCTTCCCCAGTTCGAAAGCTACGACGGGACTTCGGACCTGGTTGATCATCTGGAGGCCTTCCGGATGATGATGCTGCTTCACGGCGCTCCTGACGCCATCTTATGCCGGGCTTTCCCGTCTACTTTGAAGAGAGCAGTGAGGAACTGGTACTCGGCTTTGAAGCCGGGTACCATCTTTTCCTTCGATCAAATGAGCCACCAATTTGTGGCCCATTTTGTCAGCAGCCGGCGCCCCCAGAAGGGTTTGGAGTCTCTCATCAACATCAAGCAGAGGGAAGGAGAATCCATACGGGCCTACGTCACCCGCTTTAACATCGCGGCGTTGGAGGTCCGGAACTTGGACCAATCAGTTGCCATGGCCGTCCTGAAAGGTGGCCTTCAGAAGAATGATCTTTTGTTCTCCCTGGAGAAGAAGTATCCCAGGAATTTTGCCGATTTACTGGCTCGGGCTGAAGGATACGCCCGAGCGAAAGAAGCCTTCAAAATGAAGGACGAAGAGACAGCAAGGGAGCGGCAAGCAGGAGATTCGAGTAAGCCCGCAGTTGAGAAAAGGCCAAAGGAAGCCCGGCCGCATTCCCGATCCCCTCCTGGACATAAGCGCGCCCATACTCCACCCCGGGAATGTAGGCAGAGAAGCCCGGACCGCGGGGGTCGGCGGGGCTCCCCACCAGGGAGATTTCGCAACTATGCCCCCCTCAACGCCTCGAAGGCCTAGGTATTAATGGAGGTCAGGGAGCAGCTCCCTAGATCGGAGAGGATGCGCACACACCCCGGGAAGCGCAACCCCAACAAGTTCTGCCTCTACCACCGCGACCACGGCCACGACACAGAGGAATGCATCCAGCCCCAGGACGAGATCGAGGAGCTCATTCGGTGAGGTCGACTCGACAGATTCATCCACCGCAGGCCTGAGGGTAGAGGAGACCGGCCAAGAGCCCTCCCACAACCTGAACCATAGAGAAGGGAGGAGCAACCCGAGGACCGGCCTCTCATCGGGACCATCGACTCCATCACCAGAGGGCCTCAAGGAGGAGCGGGAAAACTGTAAATGTATCACTTACGATTTCACCTAGAATCTACTTTCCTTTCTACCTAACGTGCCCTTCCCACCTGGCGTGGATTTATTATGACTGGATATGATCCCTCCAAAAATAAAGCCATGTCAGGAACAGGAGGAGAACCTCGTCCTGATATGAGCAAAGTCAAAAGCCCGGTTCTCTTAGACCGGATGGGGGGAGAGGCCTTACAACATCCTAATGTGCCCCAACAGCCATGTCAGGAATAGGAGGAGAACCTCGTCCTGACATGAGCAAAGTCCAAGGCCCGGTTCTTTTAGACCGGATGGGGGGAGAGGCCTGACAATGCCCTAATGTGCCCCCACAGCCATGTCAGGAACAGGAGGAGAACCTCGTCCTGACATGAGCAAAGTCAAAGGCTCAGTTTTTTTAGACCGGATGGGGGGAGAGGCCTTACAATGCCCTAATGTGCCCCCACAGCCATGTCAGGAACAGGAGGAGAACCTTGTCCTGACATGAGCAAAGTCAAAGGCCCAGTTCTTTTAGACCGGATGGGGGGAGAGGCCTTACAACGCCCTAATGTGCCCCCACAGCCATGTCAGGAACAGGAGGAGAACCTCGTCCTGACATGAGCAAAGTCGAAGGCCCGGTTCTTTTAGACCAGATGGGGGGAGAGGCCTTACAGTGCCCTAACGCGCCCCCACAGTCAGGCTGGTAACGAGGGGAGAACCTCACACCAGCTCAAGCAAAATGGAAGGCCCGGACTCCTACGGGAGCCGGGTTCCATTCACGACGCAAAGGAAGACTTCGCCCGGACTCCTACGGGAGCCGGGTTCCGCCTACAAGAAAGACTTCACCCGGACTCCTACGGGAGCCGGGTTCCGCCCGCGAGGAAGACTTCACCCGGACTCCTACGGGAGCTGGGTTCCGCCTACAAGAAAGACTTCACCCGGACTCCTACGGGAGTCGGGTTCCGCTCGCGAGGAAGACTTCACCCAGACTCCTACGGGAGCTGGGTTCCGCCTACAAGAAAGACTTCACCCGGACTCCTACGGGAGCTGGGTTCCGCCCGCGAGGAAGAATTCACCCGGACTCCTACGGGAGCCGGATTCCGCCTGCAAGGAAGACTTCACCCGGACTCCTACGGGAGCCGGGTTCCGCCCGCAAGGAAGAATTCACCCAGACTCCTACGGGAGCCGGATTCCGCCTGCAAGGAAGACTTCACCCGGACTCCTACGGGAGCCAGGTTCCGCCCGCAAGAAAGAATTCACCCGGACTCCTACGGGAGCCGGATTCCGCCTGCAAGGAAGACTTCACCCGGACTCCTACGGGAGCCGGGTTCTGCCCGCAAGGAAGACTTCACCCGGACTCCTACGGGAGCCGGGTTCCGCCCGCAAGGAAGAATTCACCCGGACTCCTATGGGAGCCGGATTCCACCTGCAAGGAAGACTTCACCCGGACTCCTACGGGAGCCGGGTTCCGCCCGCAAGGAAGACTTCCCCCGGACTCCTACAGGAGTCGGATTCCGCCTGCAAGGAAGACTTCACCCGGACTCCTACGGGAGCCGAATTCTGCCTGCAAGGAAGACTTCACCCGGACTCCTACGGGAGCTGGGTTCCGCCCGCAAGGAAGACTTCGCCCGGACTCCTACGGGAGTCGAGTTCCGCCTATAAGGAAGACTTCAGCCGGACTCCTACGAGAGTCGGGCTCCATCCACGACTTCTGCAGCAAGGGTTAATGGGGGCGAAACCTGGCCGGCTAACAAGATCAGATGAAAGGAAAAAGCACCCTCCCAATGATGTCAACATCAGGCAAGTCAGATGGCAAGAAAGGTTCGACAGACAGCGATATTAGTGCAGCGCACGGACGAGGTAACGCAAAATGCTCTTTTTATTCCATTCCCGATATACACACTACAAAGCCAGGAAGGCCAAGGAAAGGAGGGCAAAACGACAAAAAGGAAGTAACTACATGATAAGACAGAAAGGCCAAAAAGAGCTCTAAGGAGGCCCTGCTCCCTCCGACCTAGAGTTATCTATTCCGTCCCTCAACCAGGACTACCTCAGATTCTCTATTTCTCCTTCTAGCTCTTTCCTCTTCCGCAGCGCGTCCTGGAGCACCCGACGAAGTTGCTGGCTCTCAGCCTCCGCTTCTCGACGCCTCTTCCTCAAAACTTCGGACTCCGCCTCCGCGTCTGCGATGGCCCGCCGCTCAAGTGCCAGTTGGATCTTCACTTGTTGCAGCTCGGCTGTCTTCTCCCCGAGGGAGAAAGAAATCTCTTCAACAGTGCCTCTCAGGGCTTGGAGCTCTTCAGAATCTTGGGCGGAAGTAAGCTGCGTCCTGTTAGCCAGCTGCCTCTGGAGACGAACGACTTCGTCGGCCGCCGTCCGGAATCTCCTTTTATACTCTTCCACCTGCCAGCGCCAGCTGGCCCGCTGCACGTCGTGGCTCATCTCGGTGTCTTGAAGCTGCTTCTGAAGGTCGGAGACCTTCTGCGACCACTTCTATTCATCATCGACCCGGGCCAAGAGCCGGGATGAATTTCTTTCCAGCTGGCCGATCTTCCTCTTTGCAGCTGACAGTTCCACCTTAAGGGCGCTGATCCTGGCTTCTTGAGCCCAAATACGGTCGCTGGTGCTCTTCTTGCACTCCTCGAGTTCCTTTGCGAAGTTCGCCTTCCTCCGGCTGTAATCCATGATCGCCTTCACATGGAGACTCCGAAAGTGGGCGGCCTCAGCGGCGGCTTCAGAATGGCCTTCTCTCGATTTGCGAAGTTCGCCTTCCGTCTTCTTCAACATCTTCGTCAGGTGAAGGACCTCCTTTTTCAACCGCTGGATTGTCGATTTCAGCGGGACCCCCAGGGGCAAGGGGAGTGCTTCTGCAGGGCACTGCCATCGGAAGGCAAAAGCATCAGGGAACGACTCATTGCAAGGAGAAAAACAGAAAGAAGGAGGAGGGGGAAGGAGAAGCCACCCACAACAAGAAATTCGACTTTATTGATTGAATAATTGTGAAGACAAACAGAAAGGAAATATTGCGATAAAATAAGGGCACAAGATTAGAGGTCTCAGACCTCAGGGGTGGGAGGTGGAGAACCCGGCGTGGGGGGTGCGACCGCAGTGGCGGCAGACGAGGGGCCGGCCTCATCTTCAGACTCCTCAAGGAAGCCGAGGTCGAGCTCGGGGAATTTGCTGGCCACCTTCTCTTGGCAGAGCTCGAACCCCTTGGTGAACGCCTCCTGGCCGAACTGGACATTCAGGTCCCTCATCTCCGTGGAGGCCTTGAATTCCTCCACCGCAAGGGCCCTGGCCTCCGAGACCAGAACCGGAGTTTGCTCGACCAAATGGGCGACCTCGGCCTCCACCTTCCTCACCGACTCCTCCAAGATCTGCCTCTCCTCCTCCCGGGCTTGCTTCTCTCTTTCCAGGGCCTCCTGGAGGGCGGCTACTTCAGCCGACTTCGCTTGGAGGCGGGCAACCTCGGCTTGGCTGCATTCCTCCGCCTAGAGGATATCCCACCTCATGCTGCTCACCACCTCGATATAGGCGAAGAGCTGGTACCCAATCTGCAAGGATGGATAGAGAATTACGACAGAGGCTGAGTGACCGTGTAAATAAAGATCTGTTTACCTCGAGGAAGGACCCCAAAGAGTCCCAAGCCCGCTGCTCAGGATCGACGCGGTCGATCCTCCCCACGACGTCGGACAGGATGCAGCCGTCGATCAACCGCCTGATCAAGTCCCTATCGTTGAAGGAATTCTCCGATCCCTCCTCGGAGCAGACGGACTCATCTACAGCAGCTCGGTGGCTACTTGCCCTGCGAGCCACCGATTTCCTCCTCCTCCCCGCGGTGGGCGCCTCCGTGGAGCGAACCCCCGGAGTGGGGGCCCCAGTCGGCGGGCTCCTCGAGGAGGCCCGGGGAGCCACTGGCTCGGCATCTGAGGGAATGTCGATGGCCGGGGCCGCCTGGACGGGCGCAGCCAAGCTCGTCTCCTCTGCCCTGGTCCTCTTCGCCGATTCGGAGGCTGCCGCGCCCTTTCTCTTCTGAGCTCTCATGCCCCTGGCGAGCATCCGCGTTGTTTCAACGTCCATTCCTAAAAAAAAAAAAAAAAAAAAGAAAGAAAAAGAAGAGAGGGGGAAGAAAAAAGAGGTAAAGAGAAGAAGAGGAGAAAGGCAAGAAAAGAAAAGATAAGATGAATACTCGCTGGATCCTGGGGGCTCAGGCCGATGTTGAAAAGAAGCTGCTCCCTCAGAAGATTAGGAAGGGAAAGAGCGGGATAAGTTAGAAGCTTCTGGGCGGCCTGGAGGTCATCCTCCCCCAGGCTGGGAGCCCAGCGGACAGAATCCCTCAGAGAGCCCCAAGGGGGCAGGCCCAGTTCCAGGGTCGGGCAATGGACGAAGAGGTATTTCCCCTTCCAATTGTGGATCGAAGAAGGGGCGCCTTTCAGCAACCCCTTCTTACCGAACTGGGGGGAGAAGTACCACCAGTCTTTCGCCGAAGGATGGCGTTTGAAGGTATAAAAATGCCTAAACAAGGAGAGAGACGGCTGAACCTCGACTACGTGGCAGAGGGAGAGAAACCCTATCAAAAACCTAAAGAAATTCGGGGCCACGGAAGTGAGGGAGATGTCCAAGAAGCGGAAGAGGGCAGCGACAAAGGAAGGAAGCGAAAGCCGGAGTCCGGCACGGAATGCTTCCTGATACAAACAAAAGCGACCGGGAGGGGGAGTGCTGGCCCGGTCAGAGGGGTCAGGTAGCTCCAGGTCGTACTTCGGAGGAACTCCATACTGAACCCTTATCAGAAGGAGTTCCTCCGAAGTCGAGGAACATGGAATAACGCCCGATGCAAAAATCGGGCGAAGCCCAGCCCCAGACGCGGGTTCGTCCACAGAGACAGGGACCTGCAGGTTTGAAGCAGAAGAACTCTCGGAACTGCTGGGAGCAGAAGAGCCAGAGGACATTTTGAGTAGTTTCGAAGGGGGATCTAAAGGACCCTAAAAAGATGGACCGAAAGGGGAACGAGAGGCCGAAGACTAATTCGGAGGGATGCACAAAAGTAATGACGAGAAAAGAAGCCCCTAGGCGGTGAGAGGAAGGTTGGCACTAACCTATATTACTCTAAGGGACCTGAGGGACGAAAAATGGGAGGCGCCTACGGCTCGAGAAGACGCTCACTGAAGCAGGGCTCTCGAAGAGAAGACAGACACTAGCGAGAACTCAGGAATGGAGTAGGACACCCAAAGGTGGGAGGACGGGTTTAAATAGACCCTGGGATCCGGCGCCATAATGATCGCGAATCCCCCAGGCCAGTCCGCATCCGACACGTGTCCCACTCCCCCTGACAGATGGCTAAAAGCGGCTGATGGTTGGCAAGATCATAATTGCGCCGTACCTAGACCAGTGAACCTGCAGGAATTTCGAAGCGTCCCCTCGTACCGCTCCAATTCGAAAAAACTCCGGCACGCGCACATTTAATGCCAAAATATCTGGAGGCGGCAGTGCGCAGGATTCGAAGGGACGGTTTCGGCTGTGCCCATCTCTCTCTCTGTACTTCCTTCGTTTGAAATTCAAACTCAGAAGTAGGGGGACTGGTGTTGGGTATAAAATGCCCACAGCCGAAGTCCTCAGTGGAATCGACTACACGACAACTTCGCCCGGGCTCCTACGGGAGCCGGGCTCCATCACCAAGAACTCCAACAACTTCAGCCGCAAGCAGACTCCGCCCGGACTCCTACGGGAGCCGGGCTCCACCGCCGACATCAACTACAAGACAGCTCCGCCCGGACTCCTACGGGAGCCGGGCTCCGTCCTCAGCATCAACCGCTGGTAGGCCTCGTCCGGACTCCTACGGGAGCCGGACCTCCCCTCCGACTTTAATTGTAGGGAGACTTCGCCCGGACTCTTATGGGAGCCAGGCTTCATCCTCGACGCCAACAACTTCAGCTGCAAGCAGACTCTGCCCGGACTCCTACGGGAGCCGGGCTCCGCCGCCGACATCAACTACAGGACAGCTCCACCCGGACTCCTACGGGAGCCGGGCTCCGTCCTTAGCGTCAACTGCTGGTAAGCCCCGTCCGGACTCCTACGGGAGCCGGACTTCGCCTTTAACCTTGACTGCAGGAAAACTTCGCCTGGACTCTTATGGGAGCCGGGCTTCATCCTCGACGCTAACAACTTCAGCCGCAAGCAGACTCCGCCCGGACTCCCATGGGAGCCGGGCTCCACCGCCGACATCGACTACAGGACAGCTTCGTTCGGACTCCTACGGGAGCCGAGCTTCATCCTCGACTCCAACGGCTGCAAGGCAGACTGCGACCGGACTCCTACGGGAGCCGGACGGACTCCTACGGGAGCCGGACTCTGCCGATAATGTCAACCGCAAGCGGACTCCGCCCGGACTCCTACGGGAGCCGGGCTCCATCCTCAACTCCGATCGCTGGTAAGCCCCCGTCCGGACTCCTACGGGAGCCGGACCTCTCCTTTGACTCTAATTGCAGGGAAACTCCGCCCGGACTCCTACGGGAGCCGGGCTTCGTCTTCAATTCCAACAGCTGCAAGCAGCCTTCGTCCGGACTCCTACGAGAGTCGGACTCCACCGACAACGTCAACCGCAAGCGGACTCCGTCCGGACTCCTACGGGAGCTGGACTCCGACCGCTGCCGAGCTTCATCCAGCAGATCTGCACTCCCGGGCCACAATCACGGCCACGATCCTGCTCCACTTCCTGCGGCGGACTCCGTGCAGCTCCATCACTCCCTGACAAGCCGCAGTAACGGTCACAACACTGCTCCACTCCCTGTGACGGATCCCATGCCCACGCGACTCCATTACTACCTGACCAGCCACGATAAACGGCCACGATCCTGCTCCACCTCCTGCAACGGATACTGCACGATTCTCCCATCCACTGGCAAGTCACGACGACAAACGCCACCCCACTTCATGCGGCAGACTCCATGTGGTACGCCCCAGCGATAGCCACGGGTCCATTCCACTACGCTTCGCAGCAAACTCCGCCTGACGCTGGGCAGTCCACTGTCAGACGGTTACAAACGTCGCTATCAATCCGTTGCTTCCTCCGCCTATAAAAGGGGGACCCAGATACGTTATTCGATAAGCTCATTTCTTATCTTAAAACTCTGCTAAATTCTCCGTTCGAGCACTCCATTCTTGTTGAGGCAGAGAACTGACTTGAGTGTCGGAGGGTCTTGCCGGAGCAACCCCACCTCTGGTTTAGACTTCCTTTGCAGGTCCCGACGGCGACCGCGGCTTCCCCGACTCCAGCTTCTCCGGCGCAAGCAGATTTTTGTACCAACAGAGTCCATAAAAATCAACAATGTATGGACATTGATTGACCCACCTTAAGGGATAAAACCCATATGGTGTAAGTGAATCTTCAAAAAGAAAAGAGACACAGACAGGAAGGTGGAGACCTATAAAGCTCATCTGGTTGCCAAGGGTTACTATCAGCATTATAGTATTGACTATGACGAGATATTTTTTTCTGTGGTAATGCTCAAGTCTATTCGGATTATGCTTCCAATAGCAACACATCTAGACTATGAAATCTGGCAAATGGATGTGAAAATATGCTTCCTAAATAGAGAGCTAGAAGAAGAGGTGTAAATGATACAACTTGAAGATTTTATATCCACAGATGAGTCTAAGGTGTGCAAGTTTCAAAGGTTCATCCATGGACTTAAGCAGACATCTTGGAGTTGGAATATGCATTTTGATAAAGTGATCAGAACGTATGGCTTCATTATGAATGGAGAGAAACCCTGCATATACAAATGGGTTAATAACTTTATGATAGTATTTCTTATTTTGTATGTCGATGATATTCTCTTAATCAAAAATGACATCCCTGTATTACAAGGAATAAAAGTTTGGTTGTCATTACAGTTCTCCATAAAAAACTTGGGAGAAGCATTCTTCATCCTTGAGATGAAGATCTATAGAGATAGATCTAAAAGGTTGCTTGGATTATCTCAATCGACATACATTGATATTGAACTGAAAAAGTTCAGCATGGAGAATTTTAAGAAAGGCTATCTTCTGATGGGTCAAGGAATCTCTCTCTCGAAGAGTGATTGTTCGACAACTCTTCAAGAGAGAGAGCATATAAGTAGAATTCTATATGCTTCGACAATGGAATCTATTATGTACGCCATGACATGTACGCGATTGAATGTGGCATATTCATTAGGAGTAGTGAGCAGATACCAGTCCGATCCAGGTGAGAATCACTGGAAAGTCGTAAAGACCATCCTTAAGTATTTGAAAAATACTAAGGGTTAGTGGCTTATCTATGGAGAATCTGATCTAAAACTTATGAAGTTTACAGACTCTAATTTTCAGTCGGATCATGACGACATCAAAAGCATATCAGGATATATTTATATCCTGAACGGTAGAGCAATCTACTGAAAAAGTTTCAAGTAGCACACTATGGTCGACTCTACTTGTGAGGTGAAATATATTACGGCATCCGATGCTGCGAAGAAAACTGTGTGGCTACGAAAGTTCATCAACGAGCTTGGAGTGGCATCCTCGCTTGATGGCTCCGTCTTGTTGTATTGCGATAGTACTGGTGCCATTGCTCAAGCGAATGAACCGAAGTCACATCAACGGACCAAGCATATTTTGCGCCACTACCACTTGGTCCGAGAGATCGTAGATTGAGGTGACATCGAGCTTCAGAAGATCGATGAAAAGAAGAACCTAACCAACCCATTTACTAAAATCCTCGACGTCAAGGAGTTTGAAGACTACAAATCAAAGATGGGTATACGATACTGCATCGATTGGCTTTAGTCCAAGTGGGAGTTGTTGGAAATTATGTTCTAAAGTCAATCATCAGTCTGTTGATGGTTGTGCTTATCATTATAATTATATATAAATTATTAAATTAATAAATATTATTTAATTTTTTTCATCACTGTGTACATCTCATTTTGAACTCCTGTTATGTGATGAAGTCCTTAGGACTATTTGATTCGATATAGGAGGATATATCGTTTAGTCCTGAAATGAGTTCGCAATCAAATGATATGCTATTACTAGAACGATAGATATATCAAGTGTAGATCATTGTGTGCCATATAGGTTGGTTATCCTCTTAACCGAGGAGTGTGGAGATGCTGGTATGGCATGCAAGTGAAATATAGGAGTATATTTTACTAAATATGATCAACTCCAGAGTACTCTACTGTCAATAGTTACTCCAAAGGGATATAGGTATAAGTGTCCCTCCGACCTGAGATCACTATGGTGACTTGCAAGTAACTCACTATGCTTTGGTACCAACTACATGAATTTTTAATTCAGTGATGAAAAGTTTCTGGGTATAGTCAAGTACTTGTGAAGTCAGTGTGTGAGTCAAAATGGAATTGACCCCTCTGAATAAGTAGGAGTTAATGTATCAGTGTATTTCAATTCAGTAAAATCTTGATCGAGATAATCCATGTGATAGATTTTAAAAGTTGAAATACAATGTGGATGACCATATTAGGGTTGGCAGTTAAACCCTAGGTTACCTTGAGCATTTGGATCAAAGGAATGAATTATACAATAACTATATTCAAATAGGTTCTTGAGTGTTGCTCAGCATACATTCGACCTATCCGGACGTCGGGTATCATTGCTAGATGGTTACTCTGATTGGTACAAGAATCAGTTTCTGTGTTACTGGCTTAAGTTTGAATTTATGGGATCACATACATTAGAAGTTCCTCTCCAATCACATGACTAATCTGAAGAGTCCCAGTCAATGGGGACTCTGGTGAAGAGTTCCACTAGACTTAGACTCTATCTTTAATGAAAGATTAATTATTAATTAGATCACTAATTAGCTCAATTTTATTGAGAATTAAAGTCTGGATCAAGTCTGATTGAATTTGATTCAATCAAGTCAAGTCTGATTAGGTTATGAGATGACCTAATCGGTAAGAGAGAAATGATCTTGATTTGATCAGATCTATGGCTCAATTAATTTATTGATTTGATCAAATTTATTTAAAATTATAAGAGCTTAATTAGATTAGATTCATCATATTTTATTTGGGTCTAATTGGATTGGGTTTGAAAGACATTCAATTGATTAAATCCTAGAGTCCCAAAAGAGTAGGACTCTATCCTTTGCGCCATCTAAATTATCTCACACTTTTTCTCACTACACAAAATTAGTTTGTATGTAAGAAAACCAAAATATAATCCTTCTTTTGTCTCTCATTAGGGATAGGGATTGGTTAGTTTTGATTTGAATTCAAATTACTTTAAATTTCAACTTAAAATCTTATCCATATCCTTTCATACGTTGGCTGCTTTTGAAGGGATCTATTGTGTATGAGAAAATGAGATCTTCCCAACTAATTTTTATACCTAATTCTCTCTGGTAAGTCTCTCTTTATGTTAGATAAGGGTGAGAAAAAGTTGTAGTCGAATTGAAATTCAAAAGAGTTTGAATTGCAACAAACTCCAGTCCTTATCCTATTTTATCTGATTTGTGTGACAACTATAAAAGACCATAATTTTGTATGTCAAAAGAAGAGAGCTCTTCACCATGAGATACTAGAGAGAAATAAGGTTAAAAATATTTCTTTGGGATGTGAGGATTGGGTGGGTTTCCTTCCTCCTTGACGTGAACAAAAGAGGAGATCGTTCTCCTTTTGGGTGAGAGATCTAGAACTGTTCTAGATTTTTGGATAAGAAAAAAATCAAAATGAAGAGTCTTCATCTAAATTTTTTCTACCATCCAGCATCCTTCTTTGATCCATCTTTGACATCCAAAAGGCTTGAGGTGATCAAAAAAGAAGATCAAGTCGGATCTGCCATCAGAAGCTGACTGCGCAAGCTAGCACTCCCGCAGAGGGCTGATCGGTCTGAGAAGCTTCTTATAAATCATCCTTAGTGGCCGGATGCTTGTGCGACTGCTCAACATCAGCGAGAGCTTCATACCATGCTTACCAGCAGCGGAGATCATCAATCCACAAAAAGGTGATTAGTTCTGAACTCTACCGACATAATCTAAAGGTTAGATCAAATTCACGGTGTCAATGTGATCGATACAGTTTTCTATTTTATTTCAAATTTTATATATAAATTTTTCATATCATAGATCCTTAATGGTAGTTTAGATCTGATCTAAGGTATGTTTAGAAGATTAAAATGTTTAATCTTTTATTATTCTACTATAAAATTTTAAAAATACATGCTTTGAACTATCTATTTTTCTTTCACTTTACTAGTTGCTTGCAGCCACGTGCTCATCCGGCCTCTATGAAAAGTCCACTCGAAGCTTCGATCTGATTGATTTTCTCGAGAATGCTAGTTCGCACGAAGACCTTCTTCTTGACTGATCTAGATCTTTTCTTCAAATCTTTGGAACCTTTTCAGAGGTTGAAGATAGATTTCTGGAGGAGATAAAGAGATGGAAGAAAGATGGAGAAGAAAATAATTTTTCTCTTATTTTTTCTCTCTTCCCAAACCCTTAGGATCAAAATCCTAGAATTTAAGTTTTGCACTAACCCAAGAGAAAAGGACTCTCCTCTTCTTTTTCATGCCAAGAACTCACGCCCCAAGACCCTCAACGTGTAGAGCCCTTTCTCTACTCTCTTACATGCACAAAAGTGAAAAATAAATCTCTTTTTATTGATGTGTAATAAGATAGGGTGAAGAGTTCTAGAGATGTTGGACTCTTCCAAGAGAAGTCACCCCCTCTCATAATTCCATGCCAAAAAAAAATATGGGACACCCCTTTTAAAAATTTTTCATATGAAATCAGATCCTTATCTGATTTCCCACAGAAAAAAATTCCCTCAAAAAGTTGCACAAAAGAAAGAGAATAAAAAGGGATGGCGTGTGGAGTGATTTGGATAAGAATAGACTCTCTTGATAAGAAATATTTTGAAATCTAATTTCAAATTTTTTTTTATCAAAATCAAATTAGATTTGGATGTGAGATAGAGAAGGAAAAGAGCTTTTTGGTATTAAAAAATCTCACACAAATAAAATTTGTGTGTGAAGAAATATGGTGTGCAAAGTGTGGCGCATGGGAGAAGGAGAGTCCAATCCTATATGGACTCCTGGTTTTCTTATTTGAATTCAAACCAAATCATATCTAGTTTAGTCCAAATAAAATATATGAAATCTAATTTAATTAGGTTCATAAAGTTTTAATCAAATCTCAATCAAATTAAAAATTGATTGAACCAACATCCTGATCAAATCGGGATAATTCTCCCTTAGCGATTAGGTCATCTCATAACATTATCGGGTCAAATCTATTTGAATCTAATTTAATTAATTTTTATTTAATCTTTTTTGTTCAATCAAATTGAGCTAATCAATAATCTAATTATAATTAATTCATTAATACTTGATGAATAAATTTATTATAATTTTTACATAAAATTAATCATCAATCGAATTGACGATTAAGCCCTTGAATGATTTTCAATCATTGATCAGCCACATGATCAGTCAAAAATTTTTTTTGAGTGTGACCCCATAGGTTCGAACCTAAGATGGTAGTACAAAAATATATTTCTAAATCAATCGATGTAACCATCTAGCAATGATAACCCGCTGTCCGGATAGGTCGAATGATGGTGAAGCAAAATTCAAGAACCTACTAGCGTATGGTTATCGTATAATTTATCCTTTTGATTCTAATGTTCGAGGATGATCTAGAATTTAATTATCAATCCTAAACAAGTAATCTACATTGTATTTCTATCTTTCAAATCCATCACATAGATTATCTGAGCTTAGATTTTGCTAAATTAAAATACATTGATACATTAACTCCTACTAATTTGGAGGGGTCAATTCCATCTTGACTTACGTACCGATTTGATAAGTACTTGACTGCATCTAGAAATATTTTATCACTAAATTATAAGCTTAGATAGTCCGATATCAAAGTACAGTGAGTTGCTTGCAAGTTACCATCGTGATCTGAAATCGGAGGGACACTTATACCCATACCCTTTGCGAGCTATCATTGATAGCAAAGTGCTCCACAGTTGGTCACGTTCAGTGACGATGTACTCCTACATTTTACCTGCATGCCATACCAATGTCTCTACACCATTTGGTTACAAAGACAACCAACGTATATGGCACACAATGACCTACACTTGATATCGCTATCGTCCTAGTAATAGCGTATCGTTTGATCACGAACAAGTTTAAGGATTATGTGATAAATCCTCTTTTATCGATCAAAATAGTCCTAAAGACTTCATCACAACATAAGAGTTCATTAGAAGATATAATCTTATGATGAAAAAGGTCAAATAATTTTTATTATTGATCAATTTATATATATTTATAATTAGTATAATCGTCAAATGATTGGCTTTAGGACATATTTTCTAATAGAAGTCTTTTGGATACTTCATAACGAGCTATGCGACTCTGCTCACCATACAACTCTTATAGATGAGCTAATATGCTCCTAATAGTTTTTATATCTTCGTACTGGTGTTGGAGCTCATTAGATAGAAGCCAGCATGTAGCATCGGGCTTTATTATCATCGTCCAATCACTTCTTGTGGGTAGCCCTTTGATCAAGGGTTGGACAGGTTGGTAGAGCAGAAAAATCCTGATCGAGTACATAGCTCAGCTTTTTGAAACTCAAGACTATCTTTAAGTTCTGAAGCCAACCCTTGTAATTAGGTCCAATCATGCAGTTGGTTTTTAGGATACGGGCGAGTGGGTTGGAAGCAGATATTTTCTATAGAGGGAAGAAGATTCTAGTTAGTGAAGAAAAAATGAGCAGTTCAAAGCATGTATTTCTAAAATTTTACAGTAAAAAAATAAAAGATTAAACACTTTAATCTTCTAAACATATCTTAGATCAGATTTAAATTACCATTAAGGATCTATGACATAAAAAATTTATGTATAAAATCTGATATAAAACAGAAAAATACATCGATCACATCGATGCCTTGAATTTGATCTAACCTATAAATCATATTGATTGAGTTCAAAACTCATTACTTTTTTATGGGTCGATGATCTTGATTGTTGATAGATATGGTATGAAGCTCTTGTTGATGTCGAGCAGCCACACTGATCGTTCAACCTCTACAGATCGTCCACTCGAAGCCTTGATCGGATCTTTCTTCATGAGAGTGCTAGCTTGCATCGAAGGCTTTAGATGACTGATCCAGGCTCCTTTTTTTAGATCTCCCAAACTTCTCTAGATTAAAAAATAAAGTTTTACAAGGAGATGGTGGTGTGGGAGATTGAACAATACTCACTCTTGTATTTTTCTTCTCACAAAATTTAGAGTTGAAACCTTAGACCCTACACCTCACGCCTAAGAGGAAGATCACTTCCTCTATTTCTCACGCATGAAAGCCCAACCCACTCTCAACTTTTTGCACTCCAACTCTTAGGTTTATCATACCAAAAATCACTTCTTTTCTTGCATAAAACTGATCCCTTCTTAAGAGTGGCGTCCCATGGAAGATAAAGATAAGGAAGAGATAGTTTCGGTTTAATTTCAAATGTTGGTTGATCCTCATCATCAATTCAAATCAAATTTAAATTAAATTTTGAATTAAATTTTATTTTTATCTTATGAACTCAAAGAGGGGTTGACCAATATCAGAATGGCATATAAAATTTCATGCAAAAATACTTTATGCATGGAGAAAGGTGGTGGCATGAAGAGAAGAGTCCAACTCAATTTGGACTCTAGATTTTTATTCAAATTCAAACTCATTTGAACTCAAATTTAAATCAACTAATTTTTAATTCAAAAAAAAATCAGATGTGGATATGGAACAACTTTTGGACATGAGAAAAAATCATGTAAAAAAATTTCTCACATGAAGAATAAGAGGGCACAGAGAAAGGAGGTGCAAGGGATTTGAATTCAAGTTATTTTTTTATCCAATTAGGTTCTTAACCCAACCGAATTAGGTTAAATCCAATTGGACCACTAAATCTAATTTAATTAGATAGTATATCATCTTAATTAAATTTTAATCAAATCAAAAATTAATCGAGCTCAAGTCCTGATCAAATTAAGAATCGAACACCCTTAGCGATTAGGTCATCTCATAACCTAATCGAGTCAAACTAAATTGAATCCAATTCAATTAGATTTGATCCAAACCTCAATGCTCAATTAAATTTAGCTAATTAATAATTTAATTACTAATCAATCTTTCTATAATTATCAATAATTAGTGAATTGATTTATTACAACTTTTGCACAAGGTTAATCATCAATCGAATTGACTATTTTATCCTAGAACGATTCTTAATCGTCGATCAGCCACATGATCAGTCAGAAACTTCTTTTAAGTATAATCCCATAGGTTTGAACCTAAGCTGGTAGTATAAAAATATTTTTATATCAATCAAAGTGACCATCTAGCAATGATACCCAACGTCTGGATAGGTCAAAAGATTGCAAAGCATTATTCAAGAACCTATTGGCATATGGTTATCGTATATTTCATCTTTTTGATCCAAATGCTTAAAGTGACCTAAGATTTAACTGCCAATCCTGATATAATCATCTACATTGTATTTCAATTTTTTTTTCAAATCCATCATATGGATTATCCCGATCGAGATTTTACTAAATTGAAACATACTGATACGTTAACTCTTACTTATTTGGAGGGGTCAATTTCATCTTGACTCATACACCGACTTTATAAGTACTTGATTGTGCCAAAAATCTTTCATCACTGAATTAAAAATTTAGGTAGTCCAGCACTAAAGTATAGTGAGTTACTTGCAAGCCATCATGGTGATCTCAGGTCGGAGGGACACTTATACCTATATCCTTCGTGAGCTACTCTTGACAGTAGAGTGTTCAGTAATTGGTCACGTTCAATGAGATGTACTCCTGTGTCTTCCTTGCATGTCATGCTAGAATCTTCACACTCTTTGGTTAAGAGGACAAACAACATACATGGCGCACAACGACTTATACTTGATATAGCTATCATCCTAATAATAGTATATCATTTGGCCGTGAACTTAAGTTTTAAGGACTAAACGATATATTCTCCTATATCGAATCAAATAGTCCTAAGGACTTCATCACATAACAGGAGTCCAAAATAAGGTGTACACAGTGATGAAAAAAATTAAATAATATTTATTAATTTAATAATTTATATATAATTACAATAATAAGCATAACCATCAACAAGCTAACGATTGGCTTGGAGATACAATTTCCAACAATTTTCACTTAGACTAAAGCCAATCAATACAGTATCGTATATCCATCTTTGATTTATAAACATCAAACTCCTTGACATCGAGGACTTTAGTAAATGGGTCGGTCAGATTTTCCTTTTCGTCAATCTTCTGAAGCTCGACGTCACCTCGATCCACGATCTCTCAGACTAGGTGGTAGCGGCACAGAATATGCTTGATCTACTGATGTGACTTCGATCTTTCGCTTAAGCAATGACATCAGTGCAGTCGCAGTATAACAAGACTGTGCCATCAAGAGAGGGTGTCACTCCGAGTTCGTTGATGAACTTTCGTAACCACACAGCTTCTTTTGCAGCATCGGATACCATGATATATTTTGCCTCACAAGTAGAGTCGACCACAGTATGTTGCTTGAAACTTTTTTAGCAGATTGCTCTACCGTTTAGGATATAAATATATCCCGACATGCTCTTACTGTCATCATGATATGACTAAAAATTAGAGTTTGTTAACCTTACAAGTTTTAAGTCAGATTCTCTATATATAAGCCACTGGTCTTTAGTATTTCTCAAATACTTAAGGATAGTCATTATGACCTTCCAGTAGTTCTCATCTGGATCGGATTGGTATCTGCTCACTACCCCTAGTGAGTATGTCACATATGATCATGTATATGTTATGGCATACATAATAGATTTCACTGTCGAAGCATATGAAATTCTACTCATACGCTCTCTCTTTTGAGGAGTTGTCGGATAATCACTCTTTGAGAGAGGAATTTCTTGGCCTATCGAAAGAAAGCCTTTGTTGAAATTCTTCATGCTGAACTTTTTCAGCACAGTATCAATGTACGTCAACTAAGATAATCCAAGCAACCTTTTAGATCTATCTTTGTAGTTCTTCATCCTAAGGATGAAGGATGCTTCCCCCAAATCCTTCATGGAGAACTGTGATGACAACCAAACTTTTATTTCCTATAATGCAGGGATGTCATTCTCGATTAAGAGAATATTATCCACATACAAAATAAGAAATACTATCACATAGTTATTAACCCACTTATATATATAGGATTCCTCTCCATTCTTAATGAAGCCATATATTCTGATCATTTTATCAAAACACATGTTCCAACTCTGAGATGCCTGCTTAAGTCCATAAATGGACCTCTAAAGCTTGCACACCTTAGACTCATCTATGGATACGAAACTTTCAGGTTGTATCATATACACCTCTTCTTCTAGTTCTCCATTTAGGAAGACTATTTTCACATCCATTTATCAGATTTTATAGTCCAGATGTGCTGCTATCGCAAGCATGATCCGAATGGACTTGAGCATTGCCATAGAAGAAAATATCTCGTCATAATCAATACCATAATGCAAATGGTAATCCTTGAAAACCAGATGGGTTTTATAGGTCTCTATTTTTCCATCTATGCCCCTCTTCCTTTTGAAGATCCACTTACATCCTATGGATTTTATCCCTTCAGGTGGATCAATCAATGTCCATACATTGTTGACTTTTATAGATTCTATTTTGAATTTTATGGCTTTCAGCCACTTATCAGAGTCTGACCTCTGCATCACATCCATATAGCTGATCAGATCCTCATTATTCTCATCGAGTTCAACTGGATCATCATTTCGGACCAAGAAACTATAATATCTATCCGGTTGATGTGGTACTCTATCGGATCTCCTTAAAGATATTTCTACAACAGATTTCAAATTTGATTTAATCAAATTTGACTCTATGGGTTTATTAGATTATGTTGGTTGTTCTTCTACTGATCGAACTTCATCAAGTTCAATCTTTGAGATATTAGTTCCTTCTTCAAGGAACTCTTTTTCTAGAAAGACAGCTCTATTACTGACGAACACCTTCTGTTCATCATCAAGGTAAAAGTAACACTCTTTGATCTCTTTTGGGTACCCTATAAAAAGATATTTGTCAAATCTAGGTCCAAGCTTGTCAGTTTCCAAACGTTTGACATAAGCCGGATATCCCTAAATGTTTGACCTAGGTCCAAGCTGGTCGCGTATTGATTTTCGTTTCTCTACTTGAGAAATGTGAGAGATTCGAGGAAATAGTGGGAGCTTTATTTATTTTTAAAGTTTCTAGAAAAAATATCTATCAAGTATAAATATTTAATTAAAAATTATTCTCTCTGCAGATAGCCATATCAAGTTCCAACCTACTAACCCAAATTCTTGACACCGATAAGTTGACTGAGTTCAATCATAATGACTGGCTCCAAAACATGAGATTAGATTTTAGTTTTAAGAAATTAACTTATGTTCTTTATCTGGATGAGCCTTCTGAAGGCACATCTGATTTGCTTGTTATTGAAACTAATCTGACAGTTTTCTCTTCTTCTAGTTGAGTTCTAGATTCTGGTTTGAGTGCACACTTGTGCACTTCTATGTAGGATCTAAAAGAAGTTAGAGGACTGAGAGAAATAAAATTACTCTCTGAGTCGGCAATGGGGCAAGGGTTGCCGCCATAGCCGTCGGGACCTACTCATTATAATTACCATCAGAATTTAGTTTAATTTTAAAAGATTATTATTATATTCCTATAGCTAGTAGAAATTTGATTTTTATCTCTATACTAGTACAAGATAATTATAATTTCTATTTTAATAAAGATTTATGCATAATTTAGTTGAAAAATAAATGTATTGCATATGCCTATTTGATAGATAGTCTTTATCATTTGCATGTGGATGAAAGTGTTAATATTAACGAGCAAATAGTGAATATCATAGGGTCTAAGAGACCTAGAGATTGGATCAGCCAAAAGTATCTGTGGCACCTTAGGTTAGGTCATATCGGAGAGGACATACTCAACAAACTGAAGAAAGATGGTCTTCTCGGATCATTGATTTTTGAGTCTTATCCGATTTGTGAGTCATATCTTCAAGAAAAAATGGCTAAGCTATCCTTTGTAGGACAAGGGGAAAGGATCACTGAGATATTAGCCTTGGTGCACACTGATAGGTGTGGTCCATTCGATGTATAGGCTAGAGGTGGCTATATCTACTTTATAACCTTTACTGATGATTTTTTATGATATGGGTTTGTGTATTTGATGCACTGTAAATTTGAAATATTTAAAAAATTTAAAGAGTTCAGACATAAAGTAGAAAAACAAACTGAAAAATTCATAAAGATTCTTCGATCAGATCGAAGAGAAAAATATCTTAGTAGAAAATTTTGGACCTATCTCAAAGATAATGGTATAGTCTCCCATTGGACACCTCCAGGGATGCCTCAGCTCAACGACGTATCTGAAAGGAGAAATTGGATCCTATTAGATATGGTTCGGTCCATGATAAGTTCAACAGATCTTCCTAACTTTTTGTGAGGACATACGTTACTTTCAGCAATTCATTTATTGAATAGGGTTCTCTTTAAATCCGTTCCTACCACACCATACGAGTTATGGCATGGTAAGAGGCCAACTCTTGGTTATCTTAAGATTTGGAGATGTCTGGCCTATGTCAAGTGACAGCAGGCGGATAAGTTAGAGGCTAGATCTTTTAAGGCTCATTTTATAGGGTATCCTAAAGAATCCATGGGGTACTACTTCTATCTTTCTGAGGATCATAATGTGATTATGAGCCATCATATCATTTTCTTGAAAAAGGAGTTTATCCAGGATGAAGGCTGTGGAAAAAAGATTGAGTTCGAGGAGATCTCTGAAGAGCATCAAGTCTAAGAATCTAAACCCAGTAATGAGCCAGTAGATGTGGTACCACCTTCATCTCGTAGATCAAAAAGAGTCTCTTATCTTCCTAAAAGATATTTAGGTATTCTTATAGAGGATTTAGAGGAAGTATTCCTTTTGGGAGATAGAGACATTAGGAAGATTCTAAGATCTATGATGAGGTGATGTCAAATGTAGACTCCAAAAATTGATGGAAGTGCTGAAGTCAGAAATTGACTCTATACATTTCAATTAGGTTTGGATCTTAGTAGATCCACCTGAAGGTATTGTATCTATTGGGTGTAAATGGATCTATTAGAAAAAAATTAGATCAGATGGTCAGATAGAGACCTATAAGGCATGGTAGGTAGTGAAAGGTTATAGTCAATGTGAAGGTATTGACTATCAAGAAATCTTTTTGTCTGTGATCATACTGAAATCCATCCAGACTTTGCTTACGATTGTAGGTTTTCATAATTATAAAATTTGACAGATGGATATAAAAATTACTTTTTTGAATGGATATCTTGCGAAAGATATCTATATGGAGCAGCCTATGGGTTTCATATCTAGTGATAGTGATCACAAGATCTGCAAGCTGTAAAGATCAATATATGGACTCAAACAAGCATCTCGAAGTTAGAATACTCACTTTAATGATGTGATCAAAATATTTGATTTCATCAAAAGTGAAGAGCCGTGTGTGTACAAAATAGTTAGTGGAAGCACTGTCACATTCCTCGTATTATACGTGGATGACAAACTCCTAATTGATAATGATATTTCTATGCTGACATCGATCAAAGTATGGTTATCAAAAGAATTCACCATGAAAGATCTAGGAGAAGCTTCCTATATTCTTTATATAAAGGTCTATAGGGATAGATCTAAGAGAATAATAGGACTCTCACAGTGTATGTACATTGAGGAGGTGCTGAAGAGGTTTAGCATGGAAAACTCAGAGGGGTCTCTTACTCCTTAGGCATGGCATTCATCTCTCCAAGAAGATATGTCCTGATACATTTGAGGAGATCCAGTGCATGAGTAAGATCCCTTATGCCTCGACAATAGGGAGCCTCATGTATGTCATATTGTGTACACAACCTGATATAGCCCTTGTCATTAGTGTCATGAGCAGATATCAGACAAATCCAGGTGAAGAACATTGGATTGCTATGAAGAATATCCTTAAGTACTTGAAAAGGACTTAGAATTTGTTCTTGATCTTTGACGGAGCATCGGAGCTGAAAGTTGAAAGATACACCGATTCAGACTTCATGTCTGATATCGATAATAAAAAGTCTACATCAAAGTATATTTTTCTGTGCAATGGAGAATCGGTTAGCTGGAAGAGTTCCAAACAACCGATCATTACAGATTCAATCATGAAAGTCGAGTACATCACCACCTCTGAAGCTGCTAAGAAAGTATTCTGGCTCAAAAAGTTCATTGCAGAGTTGGATGTGATGCCATCGAATGTCATTGCACTGCATTGCGACAACAACAGTGCCATAGCCCTCGCTAAGGAGCTCAGGTCTCATCAGAAGTTCAAGCATATAGAGCGATGATTCCACATCATATGTGAATATCTCAAGAAAAAATTTATCGATGTGCAGAGAGTCGACTCTACGCAGAATGTGATGGACTCGTTGACCAAGCCTCTCAGCCAGCAGAAGATCAACGCTCACTTTGAAAAGATGAATCTTAGGTATATGGCCAATTGACTTTAGGTTAAGTGGGAGTCTGTTAGATATGTCTTAGAAGTCAATTATTGGCTGATATATTTTATAATTTCAGGGCAAAACTTCATACTTATAAATCTTTTGTTATTAATAAAGGATAATTTTTATTTCAATCATATTTATGAGTTCATGATTTATCCTAAAAATTAACAAAGATGATTTTTGTATATTCTCAAGATGTTGAGAATTTGAGACATACATTAATTAGTAGTTAGTTTCTAAATACTTTTGATCGAAGGATCGTCATAGGGACAGTAATCAATCCATTGGAGATTGATGCATAGATCACCTCTTTTTTGGATAGATAAGTCAGGTCTGTGGTGTAGAGACACTGGGGTGAGAGTGCAGGTAGTTGTTAGGGAATAATTTGTATTGAGCATGATCAATACAAGAAATCACTTAGATATCTATTCACTCATCAGTGGTTATTTCAATACTGCCATGGTGTAAGAGGTCTTTTGACCTAAGGTATCATCGGCTATTCGTAGCGAGGCTACTGGAGTTTGACTGCACATTCTTTTGGTCCCTAGCCATTCGGATCCTTGCTGTGTATGTTGGCTACAGTAGATTCAGGTTCGCTATTTGGAGTAGGATGCACCAAGATGAAATCTATCAATTTTGATAGAAAAAGAGAAGTCCAATATGATTTACGAGATTGAGTTTATAAAGTCTTTGGCCAAAGCAAGAGTGAATATGGAAAAAGAGTTTTCATGAGATTCACAAATAAACTCGAGTCGAGCCAATTTTGCATATGACTGATGATGGAGTTTGACGAGTTCTCCATGACCTCTGATAAGTTGGAACTCATGATAGAAGGACTAAATCATAGGATAACTGCATTCAAGGGTTCACACTTTTATTCTACTGGGTTGTCACTGCATACTACTAGGTATCACTGATGGATTGTGGGATTTATCAGGCATCGTCTTGATGATCGATGATCCTCGAAGGGTAGAGTTAGAATTATTCTAATCTATCGAAATGAGTTTTGATAATATTATGATGGAGATCATAATATATCTCACTATCAGATGGAATGGAATCTATGGGATCACACATTAAGAGATTTAATCTTGAATTTATCAATTGGATTTATGAAGTTCTAATTGGATTAGAATTTATTGAAATCCTATTGAAATCCTATTAGGCATATGATTAAACTTAATTCTTCTCTGGACTTCGATTGGATCAAGTCCATAGCCTTGAATCTCACCTAAATCTATTTGGATCTAGCTGGATGTCTAATTGTGAGCCCAAGAGGATTGGATTAAGTCAATGAGTTAGACAAATTATCTCTTCATTTATTTTTTAATATTATGTGTGGAATTATAGGAAAGAAGAGATGGTGCCATGCCTCTCTTTTTGAAAAGTCCAAAGGGTGCCAACCCTAGATTGGCATGAGGAAGAGAGAGGGGTCCACTCCCTCTCTTGCATTGGCACGCAAGGAGAAAGAAAGAGGGGCCATGCCCTTTCTCTCTTGCATAAAAATCCTAAGGGAGCGCTAAGTATTGGTGCCCCAACTTCTTGCCCTCTTTTATAAGGGGTGCTCACTCAGTCTGTCTTATCTGACTGGGGCACCCCATCTACTTGTCGAAAGAAGAGATGGCCTTTCCAATTAGATCTTATTTTTTTGAAAAAAAAATTAAATTAAAAGGTAAGAGAACTTATGAGATAAGATTTAACTTTTTTAGTTTGATTGGACAATAATTTGGAATCAAAAAAAGCCTATTTAAGGAGATGGTCTCCTAGGATTCCATGAGATTGAATTTTAAAAATTCTAAACTCTTCCTCCCACATCTCCATACCTCACCCTCTCTCTCCCTCTTCTCTTTCCTATGTCCAAGGATTGGGCGTCCATCTTCCACATGTCCGAGTTGAGAAAGTTTTTTTCTACAGTAGGGAACAAGGAGAAAATGGTTGCAGTTCAAGGGTTGAAGTTGCAGTCAAGATCAACAGTTGATCAAGGTTCAAAGAGGCCCGGATCTTACTTGAAGAAGAAGGATCTACCACGAGAAGAAAGATTCAAGATTGATCATAGTAGATACCTATAGAGGTCGGACACATATGTGGCTCAAGGATCTTTGGATCTAAGATCATCGGTAGCGGTATATTTTAACCCACCAAAGATATAGAGATTTGATCTCATCCTTTATTTTATTTTCAGATTATATGCATATCTTTACTCTTGGGCTCGAGTAAGATTAGATATGATCTAATGTATATGGGGTTAAAGGGTTTAATCCAGTTCTTTTCCACTACTATTTAAAAGATTTTTGAAATCTATGCATGCATCCTACTCAATTTTCTAACAACCTCGTAGTATGTAGTGGCAACCCAGTCGAATGAAAGTGTGAACTTCTAAGTGCAGTTATCGTATGATTCAATCCTTTTATCATGAGTCCCGACTTAACAGAGGTTATGGAGAACTCGTCAGACCCCATCGTTAGTCATATGCTAGATTGGCTCGACTCAAGTTCATTTGTGAATCCTATGGATACTCTTTTTTAGTATTCATACTTGCTTTGGTCAAAGACTTTTTGAACTCAGTCTCATAAATCGCATAGGACTTCTCCTTTTCTACTAAGGTCGATAGATTCTATGTAGGTGCATCCTACTCCAAATAGTGAATCTGAACCTACTGTAGCCAACATATATAATAAGGACCCAAATGGCTAGGGACTAAGGGAATGTGCAGTCAAACTCAATAGCCTCATTGCAAATAGTCGATAACATCGCAGGTCAAAAGATCACTCACACCACTACAGCATCGAGAAGATCACTGCTGAGTGAGTAGACATCCAAGTAGTTTCTCATACTGATCACGCTTAGTGTAAGTTATTCTCTAACAACCATCCACACCCTCACCTTAGTGTCCCTATGCTGCAGATTCAAGGCTCATCTGCCCATAAAGGAGGTGAATTATACATCGATCTGGAATAGATTGATCACTGTCCTCCATGACGATCTTTTAATCGGGAGCATTTTGAAACTAACCACTAATAAATGTATGTCTCAAATTTTCAATACTTTGAGAATATACAAAAATTATCATTGTTAATTTTTAAGATAAATCATGGACATATAAATATGATTGGAATGAAAACGTTCTTTATTGATAACAAAAATATTTGTACAAGATTAAGTCCTAACATTATAAAATGTGTCAGTTAACAGTTAGCTTCTTGGGAACAAATCTAACAAACTCTCACTTGACCTAAAGCTAATTAGCCATATATCTAAGACCCATCTTCTCAAGGTAAGCTTCGATTTCCTGCTGACTGAGAGGCTTGATCAACGAGTCCATCATGTTTTGTATGGAGTCAACTCTCTACACCTTGATGAACTTCTTTTTGAGGTATTCACATATGATGTAAAACCACTGCTTTATATGCTTGGACTTCTGGTGAGACCTGAGCTCTTTAGTGAGGGATATGGTCCTGTTGTTGTCGTAGTATAGTGTACTGGCATCTGATGGCATCACACCTAGCTCTGTAATGAACTTCTTGAACCAAAAGGCTTCCTTAGCAACTTCAAAGGCAGCGATGTACTCAGCTTTCATGGTCGAATCTACAATGATCGGCTGTTTGAAACTCTTTCAGCTAACCGCACCATCATTACATAAGAAGATACACCCCGATGTAGATTTTTTATCATCGACATCAGTCATGAAATCTGAATTGATGTATCCCTCAACTTTTAGCTCCGATCTTCCACCAAAGACCAACAATAAATCCTTAGTCCTTCTCAAGCACTTAAAGATGTTTTTCACAGCAATCTTGTATTTTTCATCTGGATTCGCTTGATATCTGCTCGTGACACTCACGGCTAGGGCTATATTAGGTCATGTATATAACATAGCATACATGATGAAAGGAATATACCCTATAAGCCAATCAAAATGTATAAATTGAAGGATATTCTTTTTGTCTCCTGACAACTCATGTACTGATGTTTTAAATAAATAAAGGCATTTAGTTCATCATATGCTGCATCTTATTTTTTATTATGATGAACCCCATAAATTAGGGCTATGATTTTAGAGTTATGATGTGATCATACCAGTGAGACCTAAAACCTTAAAATCCTAATTTTAAATATTCCTAGTCGATGGAACATTGAGTAGGGGATCAATGTTTCTGGTAAGACTGGTACATCCTGTGTATGCTCGGTTAAGAGGGTAATTGATCTCATAATTACTTGTGTATGACACTAATATAAGGATGTAAGTGTTCATTAGAGAATGAATTCACTGAATTGATCCAATTAAAGAACATCTGATGGAATCTTATCTACATGTCAACAGATTTTTCTTATAGTGGGAATTGTGCATGTAAATCTTTTGACCTGAGACTGCCATAGAACCTTATAAGCATGAATCTATATTTTGGATCATACTAATTCATGATTTAATCATGTACGGGGTGTTCTGGATATGATGGATTGCTTATGAAGGTTGTGAGTAGGTCAATATGGAAACTATCACTCCTAGTAAGAGGAGATCGCATCCTATCTGCTTCAATCAAATAATGATTCAGGAAGACTTTGATCAGAGCATTATAAAAAAAAAATTAGAAATGATTTCTAATGTTTCATAAATTGAATCATTATTATTTGATCGAGAGAAATATGAATATAAAATTGGGTTTGATATTTTTCCATACCCAAACTTATATTCGAGATGCAGGATAATTGTAAGATCAAGTTGCATGGTAATTTTTTACTGAAGGATATTTTTGGTATTTCTATCAAAATTTCATATCTTCCAGGTAGACATGATATATTGCTAGACATCAATCATGTCTTGTGAGTTTGATTAAATTAAAGAGTTTAATTCGATCATTAATTAAAAGCTATTCTGATTGATCAAAACGGTTCAGCTTGATTTGACCTAAATCAGCTAGATTGTGTTCTAACCAAATTAGTTTAAATTACACCTAGACTCACTGCTGGCTAGATATGAAACCCAATGGGTCACACACAAAGAGAATTGATCATAAGTTTAATTTGATTAAACCATGTTTGCAAGTTGAACATGCTAGCACATGTAGCAAACCCTAGCATTTAGATTCGAATCGAATTCGAATTGGGTTCCTATTTGGGCTAATTTAGAACTAATTTAAGCCAAATTGGATTTGGTCTTGAAATGGGTTCAAAGTGTTTTAATTGGGCTTGCTGTTGGGTGCCAAAAACTAGGGAACCACATGCCTGAGAGTCTCTCTCTTGGCGTGTGGATTTAAATCCATGCGCATGAGCCACATGGCGCATGGATAGAGTTGGCGCCACCTTAAATTTGGTCTTATCTATTTTTTCTCTATAGTTTTTATTCTACAAATAATTTTCAGATGTCTTAGAAGGCACCTAAGAGTCCTTCTGAGTATTATACTCCTCGTAGAAAAATTAGGAGAAGTAGATAAGGATTAAATCCATGCACATATGTCACATGGCGCATGGATGGGAGATGGCACCCCTTAACTTGGTCTTTCCTATTTTTCTCCATGACTTTTATTCTACGAATGATTTTCAAATGTCTTAGGAGGTGCTTAAGAGTCCTTCTGAGTATTAAACTCATCGTAGAAAAATTAGGAGAAGAGATCAGGATTAAATCCATGCGCCACCTTTTGGAAGCGCCCCTTGGAAATTTCAAATGGGGAGATAAGTTTTAACTTATCCACGCCCCTTAATCTCTTGAGCCCTTCCTGAAGTTGGCACCCTCTATCTTGGCCATTGGATGGGCTTTCTTCCAGATCCAAAGGTAAGGGTTGATGGCGCCAATAAGAGAAACTTTGTGACTTCTCATGTGAACACCGTAAGTTAAGATCGAAGTGTCCTTCTGAAATAAGGCGCCTCTTCAACCCAACTTTGATGTACACATGGCATTTTACAATTTATGGGGCGTGAGAAATAGAAAGGGGGCATGAGATAAAGTGTGAGTGGGCATGAGATGTTTTGGTTTGCACCCCTATGTGCAATATAAATAGGGGTGCACGCCGAGGAGTCTTGGTGCATTCAGAATTCTTCCTTCTTTCTTACAAGAGGCTTTTCTTGTCCAATTTTCTTTATTCTTTCTCTCTAGTCTTGATAAGGTCCTGATAAAGGATAAGAAGTCTTCCAAAAGGCTTAGAGAATTGGAATAAAAATTAAGAAGACAAGGAGCAAGAAAGGAAGGCAAGAAAAGGTCCAACAATGTGACAGCAAAGCCAAGAAAGGAGGTTCTGCCCAAATTGCATTTATATTCTGATAAATCAGAATTTAATTATAGATAATATTTAAATAGGTGCTAGTGGATTGATCGAGTCCCTGTGTGGATCAACGTTGGAGGGTGAACACGTGGGCACCTGATGGAAACCCAGACGGATTGCTGTCGGCAACTAAGCACAAATTAGGGTCTAGCGATAAGAGGTATGTTTCTATATCTTTTATTTTGATATTAATACATATTATTTGGTTTAATTTTTGATAAGGTGATCTTGGAGTTAGGTTTTGATTTTTTATGATTTCATAATAATTGCTTTGAAATCTATGCTTCCATCATTGTCACAAAACCTTTCAGTGGTATCAGAGCAACCTTGTTAGAATTAAATCATATGATGATATGGTAATGATTTAATTGCAATATTATAAATATGATATGATCATTATTTATATTTTAATATGATATTAATATGATGAGATCATATTCATTATTTTATAATTAAATTATGATGTATATAATTATGGAATGTCACTCTGTCATATTGAATTGTGTTCACTATGATGCTAATTTTTTTTATTCATGAATTTAGTATGATATAGAAATTAAATGTGCATTGAGACCTGAAAAGCCCTCTGTAAAATAATATTAAGTTATAGTGTAATTAACCAATAGTAGAACCAGTCTATGATGTCTAATTGATCAATCGGTGTCTAAGAAAGTAGTTCATGATTGGTAAAGAGAACATGATTTCTAATTGGTTCCGTTGTCTGACCTGGCTAAATTTATTGGTGTCTAAGGAATGCAACGGGGGACCCCCACCTCTCTTCCACTTATCTGACTGATTAGATTAATTTAATTCTTGGCTGGGATGCTCGGTGTTATATTCACTACATTATGGCCTTCCTTCATGCTAGGATATTATTATGTCACGAACCATATTAGGTTTGTTGTGTAACCACAAGACCAATTATGAAAACTGACATAATATTGTTCTGGCGCATCAAGATGCTTACAGCAATTTTTGAGTATAATGCTTTGTTGTGTAACCACAAAAGTATTTATATTCTATTTTGACTGTATTAAAATGAAGGGTCCTACTTAACTAAAACATTATGGTCTGTTGTGTAAATACAAGGCTATTAATGTTTTAGAGGCCAGAGTTTTTATTGAGAATTGCATGACATGCAATTGAAAAAAGTTTCCTACCTTTAAACTTATAAAAGGTTTGTTGTGCAACCATAAGATCTTTTATAAGGAATTAGGGTCTCGATCCCACTAAGAAAATCAATCAGGGTTTTCTCGAACATCATACTAGAGGGTTATGATGTCTGATAAAATAGTGGGAGACACAATAAAATTAAAGTTCTAATTTAATTGTGTATATCATCTTGAGTTGTTCGCTTGTGTAATGTTCTTTATTATGTAGATTAATGGCTTCTTCACTTTCACTTCGCTCCATTTTGGATACAAATAAATTGACTGGTACCAACTATGTGGACTGATTGAGAAATCTTAAAATAGTACTTAGTCAAGAGAAGCTTTTTTACATTCTCGATACCCTTGACATTGAGCCAGTTGGGGAGGATGCCATAGAGGAAGAAAAAGCCACATATAGGATGTGGCAAAATGATTATTTAACTATCAAGTGTATCATACTTGCCTCTATGACAAATGAGTTACAGAGGCAGCATGATAGCATGGACACTCATTCCATATTGCTCAATTTAAAAGAGCTTTATGGAAAATAGAGTAGGATTGCTAGATATGAGATATCTAAGTAGTTATTCTATGCCAGAATGACAGAGGGGTCATCCGTACAAAACCATGTTTTGATGGTTATTGACCTGATCACTCGATTAGGTCAATTAGGTTTTGTTATGGATGGGGAGTTGAGTCAGGATCTAATCCTGCAATCACTTTCAGAATCATTTTTTCAGTTTGTCGTGAACTATCACATGAACAAATTGAATTCTTCCTTGCTTGAGCTGTTAAATATGCTCAAGACAGCAGAGAGCCATATCAAGAAGGATAAGGCTTTTCTTCTTCTTGTGGATGGGATCTCAAAGAAAAAAGTAGGCAAAAAGGGTTCTAAAAAGAGGCTGAACCCTAAAGGTGGTATAAATAAGAGAAAGAAGGGAAAGAAGACCTCCGGACAGTCGACTTGCTTTCATTGCGGCAAGACAGGTCATTGGAAAAGGAATTGCAAGGCTTATCTTGCAACAGTGAAGACTGGTGCAAATAATGCACCAAAAGGTATGTATGAGATACATACAATATTATCATTGAATTTTTCCATTTCAAACTCTTGGGTATTGGATACTGCCTGTGGTTTTCATATCTGCAAATCATTGCAGGGGCTGTAGAAAATTAGAAGTTTGAGGAAGGGAGACTTTGAGCTCTATGATGCTGGAGGAGATTCTATCCAAGCAGAAGCTGTAGGGACATATATCTTGAAGTTTCCTTCTGAGAAGATCTTAGAGCTAACAAATTGTTATTACATGCCTAAGATCATTAGAAATATTGTATCTGTACCCTTGTTGATAAAACAAGGATATCAAATATTTGTAATGAGCAATGGTTGCTCGATTAATTTTTCTAATGAAATAATTTGCCATGGCATCTTTGATAATGGTTTGTTGACTCTATGTTTGAATAATAATATTTTTCATGTTAATGAAAATAGTAAACGTAAGAGAGATAATGTAAATAATACCTTACTTTGACATTGTCGACTTGGTCATATTAATGAGACTAGGATTAACAAGTTGTATAAAAAAAAGTTCTTTGATCCTTATGATTGTGAATCATTAGGAACTTGTGAATCATGTCTCATAGGTAAAATGACCAAGACTTCATTTAGTGAAAATGGAGATAGGACAAATGAGTTGTTAGGACTTGTACATACAGATGTACGTGGCCCTATGACAACCCAGGCCAGAGGTGGATACTCTTATTTTATTACATTTACAGATGATTTATCTAGGTTTGGATATATGTATCTTATGAAACATAAATCTGAAACTTTTGATAAATTCAAAGAGTATCAAAATATGGTCAAAAAACAAACTGAAAAAAGTATAAAAATCCTTCGATCTGATCGAGGAGGAGAATACTTATCCAATGAATTTTTAAACCATCTTAAAGTAAAGAAAATTATCTCTGAATGGACACCTCCTTATATGCCACAATTAAATGGTGTAGCCGAAAGGAGGAACCGTACCTTATTAGATATGGTACGATCCGTGATGTGCTTCACTGAATTGCCTACTTCCTTCTGGGGTCATGCTTTAGAGACCGCAATAATTATCTTGAATAGAGTACCTTCTAAATCTGTATCTAGCACTCCATATAAAATATGGAGAGGTAAGAAGCCCAATCTTAAATATTTTAAGATATGGAGATGTTCAGCATATGTCAAAAGAAATTTTGGACATAAGCTAGATGCTAGAGCAAATAAATATTGTTTGTAGGATATCCTAAGGATAGTATAGGATATCGATTCTACCTCCCTACTGAACAAAAGATATTTGTAAGTAGGCATGCCCCTTTCATGGAAAAAGAATTTATCCTAGAAAGAGGCTGTGGGAGAAATATTGAAATTAATGAAGTTTAAGAAAAATAAATAAATATTTTTCAACCAAATATTCACATAAATAAGGAAGAACCAGAGCACATAACTCCTATCCGTAGGTCAGATAGGGTATGATATGTACCTATAAGATATGGGTTCATTATTGAGAATAATGAAGCCCAAGTCATTGAAAATGACGAACCTTTGACCTATACGGAAGCTGTCATGAGTAAGGACTCAGACAAATGGTAGGATGCCATGAAATTCGAGATGGACTCCATGTACACCAACAAAGTATGGACTTTGGTTGATGCACCAGAAGGGGTAAATCCTATTGGGTGCAAATGCATCTATAAGAAAAAGATTGGAGCAGATGGTCAAATAGAAACCTATAAAGCTAGATTGGTAGCTAAAGATTTCAGGCAAAAATAGGGTATTGATTATGATGAAACTTTTTCACATGTTGCCATGCTCAAATCTATTCGGATAATGCTTGCAATAGCAGCATACTATGATTATGAAATATGACAAATGGATGTGAAGACCGCCTTCTTAAATGATTTTCTAGAAGAGGAGGTCTACATGTCACAACCAGAGGGTTTTGTCTCAAATGACAGACCAAATCTAGTATGCAGGCTTAAGAAATCCATTTATGGATTAAAGCAAGCCTCAAGGAGTTGGAACATCTGCTTTGATGTAACAGTCAAAGAGTTTGGTTTCATCAAGAATGTGGATGAACCTTGTGTGTATAAGAAGACTAGTGGGAGTGCCCTAGTTTTCTTGGTTCTGTATGTAGATGACATATTCCTTATTGAGAATGATATCCCAATGTTACAAACAGTCAAATTATGGCTATCCAATAAGTTTTCCATGAAAGACTTGGGGGAAGCATCCTATATACTTGGTATAAAGATCTATAGAGATAGATCTAAAAGGATGCTAGGCTTATCTCAGTCTAGGTACATTGACTTAATACTGAAAAGATTCAGTATGAATGAAAGTAAAAGAGGTTACTTACCCATGAGTCAAGGCATACATTTTTCTAAGATAATGTCTCCTAAGACAACTGAAGAGAGAAATAGAATGAGTTCTATTCCTTATGCTTCGGCTGTAGGATCAATAATGTATGCTATGTACCAGGCCTGATGTAGCTTATGCCTTAGGCAAGCCAGTAGATTTCAGGCTGATCCAGGAGAAGATCATTGGAAGGCTGTGAAAAATATTCTAAAGTACTTAAGAAGGACTAAGGATATTTTTCTTATATATGGTGGATCTGATCTTAAACTAGAAGGATACTCTGATTCTAGTTTTCAATCAGACCCAGATGATAGCAAATCCATTTCTGGGTATGTCTTTACTTTGAATGGTGGAGCAGTGAGTTGGAAGAGTTCTAAGTAGCAAACAGTAGCTGACTCAACCACAGAGGCAGAATACATAGCTGTAAGTGAAGCCACCAAAGAAGCTGTCTGGATGAAGAAGTTCATCACTGAATTGGGCGTTGTTCCTAAGATTGAGAACTCAGTACCACTTTATTGTGATAATACTGGAGCAGTTGCTCAAGCAAAGGAACCCAGGTCTCACCATAAATTCAAGCACATTTTGAGATGCTTCCATCTCATTCATGAAATAATTGAAAGACAAGATGTCGTTATTGAACGAGTAGACACAAAGAACAACATAGCAGATCCGTTCACTAAAGCTTTACCACAGCAGCAGTTCGATCGCTACCTCGATAGTATGGGGTTGAAATATAAGGGAGATTGACTTTAGTGTAAGCGAGAGATTGAAAGGAATATGCCCTATAAGCCAATCAAAATGTATAAATTAAAGGATATTCTTTTTGTCTCCTGACAACTCATGTACTGATGTTTTAAATAAATAAAGGCATTTAGTTCATCATATGCTGCATCTTATTTTTTATTATGATGAACCTCATAAATTAGGGCTATTGGCTTTAGTGCAAATGGGAGATTGAAAGGAATATGCCCTATAAGCCAATCAAAATGTATAAATTGAAGGATATTCTTTTTGTCTCCTGACAACTCATGTACTGATGTTTTAAATAAATAAAGGCATTTAGTTCATCATATGCTGCATCTTATTTTTTTATTATGATGAACCCCATAAATTAGGGCTATGGTTTTAGGGTTATGATGCGATCATACTAGTGAGGCCTAAAATCTTAAAATCCTAATTTTAAATATTCCTAGTCGATGGAACATTAAGTAGGGGATCAATGTTTCCAGTAAGACTGGTACATCCTGTGTATGCTCGATTAAGAGGGTAATTGATCTCACAATTACTTGTGTATGACACTAATATAAGGATGTAAGTATTCATTAAAGAATGAATTCACTGAATTGATTCAATTAAAGAACATCTGATGGAATCTTATCTACATGTCAACAGATTTTTCTTATAGTGGGAATTGTGCATGTAAATCTTTTGACCTAAGACTGCAATAGAACCTTATAAGCATGAATCTATATTTTGGATCATACTCATTTATGATTTAATCATGTACGGGGTGTTCTGGATATGATGGATTGCTTATGAAGGTTGTGAGTAGGTCAATATGGAAACGATCACTCCTAGTAAGAGGAGATCGCATCCTATCTGCTTCAATCAAATAATGATTCAGGAAGACTTTGATCAGAGCATTATAAAAAAAATTAGAAATAGTTTCTAATATTTCATAAATCGAATCATTATTATTTGATCGAGAGAAATGTGAATATAAAATTGGGTTTGATATTTTTTCATACCTAAACTTATATTCGGGATGCAGGATGATCGTAAGATCAAGTTGAATGATAATTTTTTACTGAAGGGTATTTTTGGTATTTCTATCAAAATTTCATATCTTCCAGATAGACATGATACGTTGCTAGACGTTAATCATATCTTGTAAGTTTGATCGAATTAAAGAGTTTAATTAGATCATTAATTAAAAGCTGTTCTGATTGATCAAAATGGTTCAGCTTGATTTGACCTAAATCGGCTAGATTGTGTTCTAACCAAATTAGTTTAAATTGCACTTGGATTCACTACTGGTTAGATGTGGAACCCAATGGGTCACACACAAAGAGAATTGATCATGGGTTTAATTTGATTAAACCATGTTTGCAAGTTGAACATGCTAGCACATGTAGCAAACCCTAGCATTTAGATTCAAATCGAATTCGAATCGGGTTCCTATTTGGGCTAATTTAGAACTAATTTAAGCCAAATTGGATTTGGTCTTGAAATGGGTTCGAAGTGTTTTAATTGGGCTTGCTGTTGGGTGCCAAAAACTAGGGAACCACATGCCTGAGAGTCTCTCTCTTGGCGTGTGGATTTAAATCCATGCGCATGAGCCACATGGTGCATGGATAGAGTTGGCACCACCTTAAATTTGGTCTTATCTATTTTTTCTCTATAGTTTTTATTCTACGAATGATTTTCATATGTCTTAGGAGGTGCCTAAGAGTTCTTCTGAGTATTAAACTCCTCGTAGAAAAATTACGAGAAGTAGATAAGGATTAAATCCATGCGCATATGTCACATGGAGCATGGATGGGAGATGGCGCCCCTTAACTTGGTCTTTCCTATTTTTCTCCATGACTTTTATTCTACGAATGATTTTCAGATGTCTTAGGAGGTGCTTTAGAGTCCTTCCGAGTATTAAACTCATCGTAGAAAAATTAGGAGAAGAGATAAGGATTAAATCCATGCGCCACCTCTTGGAAGCGCTCCTTGGAAATTTCAAATGGGGAGATAAGTTTTAACTTATCCACGCCCCTTAATCTCTTGCTCCCTTCCTGAAGTTGGTGCCCTCTATCTTGGCCATTGGATGGGCTTTCTTCCAGATCCAAAGGTAAGGGTTGATGGCGCCAATAAGAGAAGCTTTGTGACTTCTCATGTGAACACCGTAAGTTAAGATCGAAGAGTCCTTCTGAAATAAGGCGCCTCTTCAACCCAACTTTGATGTACACATGGCATTTTACAATTTATGGAGCATGAGAAATAGAAAGGGGGCATGAGATAAAGTGTGAGTGGGCATGTGATGTTTTGGTTTGCACCCCTACGTGCAATATAAATAGGGGTGCACGCCGAGGAGTCTTGGTGCATTCAGAATTCTTCCTTCTTTCTTACAAGAGGCTTTTTTTGTCTAATTTTCTTTATTCTTTCTCTCTAGCCTAGATAAGGTCCTGATAAAAGATAAGAAGTCTTTCAAAAGGCTTAGAAAATTAGAATAAAAATTAAAGAGACAAGGACCAAGAAAGGAAGGCAAGAAAAGGTCCAACAGTGTGACAGCAAAGCCAAGAAAGGAGGTTCTGCCCAAATTGCATTTAAATTCTGATAAATCAAAATTTAATTATAGAGAATATTTAAATAGGTGCTAGTAGGTTGATCGAGTCCCCGTGTGGATCAATATTGGAGGGTGAACATGTGGACACCTGGTGGAAATCCAGACGGATTGCTGTCAGCAACTAAGCACAAATTAGGGTCTAGCGATAAGAGGTATGTTTCTATATCTTTTATTTTGATATTAATGCATATTATATGGTTTAATTTTTGATAAGGTGATCTTGGAGTTAGGTTTTGGTTTTTTATGATTTCATAATAATTGCTTTGAAATCCATGCTTCCACCATTGTCACAAAACCTTTCACATGAGGCTCCGTATTGCCGAAGCATAAGGGATCTTGCTCATGCACTGGATCTCCTCGGGTGTGTTAGGACACATCGTCTTAGAGAGATGAATGCCATGTCTAAGGGGTAAAAGATTTCTCTTGGAGTTTTTCATACTGAACCTCTTCAGCACCTCCTTTATGTACTTTCGCTATGAGAGTCCTATCATTCTCTTAGATCTATCCCTATAGATCTTTATACTAAGAATGTAGAAAGCTTCTCCTAGATCTTTCATGGTGAATTCTTTTGATAACCATACTTTGATCGATGTCAGTATGAAAATATCATTCCCAATCAGGAGGATGTCATTCATATACAATACGAAAAATGTGACAGCACTCCTACTGATCTTTTTGTAAACACACTGCTCTTTATTTTTGATGAAATTAAATATTTTGATCACATCATTAAAGTGAGTATTCCAACTCTGAGATGCTTGTTTGAGTCCATATATAGATCTTTGTAGCTTGTAGACTTTGTGATCACTGTTACTGAATGTGAAATCCAAAGACTGCTCCATATAGATATCTTCATCAAAATATCCATTTAAGAAGGCTATTTTCACATCCATCTATCAAATTTTGTAATCATGAAAAGCTGCTATTTCAAGCAGAGTATAGATAGATTTCAGTACGATCACAGGCGAAAATGTTTCATGATAGTCAATGTCTTCACATTGACTATAACTTTTCATAACTAATCTTGCCTTATAGTCTCTACCTTACCATCTGACCTACTTTTTTTTTTATAAATCTATTTACACCTAATAGGTACAATACCTTCAGGTAGATCTACTAAGAACCAAACTTGGTTGGAATACATGGAGTCAATTTTTGACTTCATCACTTCCATTCATTTCTTGAAGTCAATATCTAATATTGTCTCATCGTAGGTCTTGGGATCATTCTTAATATCTCTATCTCCCACCAAAAATGCTTCCTCTAAATTCTCAATAAGAATATCTAAGTATATTTTAGGAGGATGAGAGATCCTATTAGATTTATGAGGTGGAGGAGGTATCATATCTACTGGCTCATTATTGGGTTCAAGTTCTTGGACTCGATGCTCTTCAGAGACTTTCTCTTCGAGCTCAATTTTCCTCCCACTGCCTTCATCTTGGATAAATTTTTTTTCTAAGAAGACGACATAATGGCTTATAATCACATTGTGATCCTCAAAAAGATAGAAGTGGTATCCCATGGTTTTCTTAGAATACCCTATGAAGTGAGCTCTAAAGGACCTAGCCTCTAATTTGTCCGCCTACTGTCTTTTGACATGGATCGGACATCCCCAAATCTTGACGTACTTAAGAGTTGGCTTCTTATCATGCCATAACTCGTATGATGTGGTAGGAACGAATTTAGAGGGAATTTGATTCAAAAGATGAATCACAGAAAGTAATTCATGTCTCTAAAGAAAGATAAGAAGATCTGTAAAGCTCATCATAGATCGGATCATATCTAATAGGGTTTGATTTCTTCTATCAGATATCCAGTTGAGCTGATAAAGGGAAGAAAACAGTTTTCCTCCAAAATGCACAGATTATATCTAAATTTTTTTTCTAATATTCTACTTGTTTAAGGATCAAATCTTTACTTGAATCACAGGAGAACCAGGGATCAAATCTCAAATTATCTGATATAAACCTTTACGGAGGCCTGGATATGCAGACCCTCTACTTCGAATGCACATCAAACGCTGTAGGAAAGTAAGATAAACTTCAATCCAATTGGCTTCGCATACACAATCAATCGAGGGATGAGATGTGATGATATGACACCTCACACCAGTAGGTAGGATGCCCAAGAAGGATCCACACCCAAGGAGAGGAGGCGGCAACAAAGAGAGAGATATAGAAGATGAAGGACCTCTTTCTTCACACGCCTGTCTCTCTCTCTCTTTTTTTCTTCTCTCAATTTGATTTGTTTGCTATTCTATTCTCTTCTCTCATCCATAGGTAGAGACTCTCTCTATTTATTAATGATTCTCATGACCCAATGAGAGGAGGACTCTTTATTCAAATTTGGTTTGAATTGGTCCAATACTCAAAAGAATGACTCCCATATGAGATATAATTGCCATTATTTATGACATCCACATTGCACCCACACCCACACCCACTTGGGATGCACCAAATAAGCACCAAATCAATTTTTGGATGTGCTTCATGAGTGGGTGTTCTCAGTGCAAGTAGGAATACTCATATCTCATCCAAAACATGTCCGATTCGAATCGATTTGAAGATAGTTTGAAATAATTTCGAAAGGCTGTCAATCCTAAACTCTTTAAGACTTTTGTACTAAATCTAGCTTAAATTTTAGATCTATTTAAGTCTAATTAATTCAGATCTACTCTAAAATTAATTAGTACTTAAATCTAATTTTTCATATATTCCATAGATCATAGATAGAAATTATTCATCCCTAAGATTGAACCTGAACCTCATATATAGTGCTAGCTAGATATAGTCAACTCTTCAATCCCGTTTGACCCATAGCTCAATTTTCAATCAAGTTAACTTATACGTTCAATCAAGTCAAGTACTTCTATATTGGATATATAAACATAGGTCAATTCCTTCCTACTTTATCTGACTTGTGTGCGTGACTCCATAGGTTCAAACACTAAGTCGGTAGCACAGGAACCAATTTCTGCACTAATCGAGATACCATCTAGCAATGATTTTCGATGTTCAGATAGGTTGAATTATCACAAAAGAATATTTCAGAACCCAAACGTATGGTTATCGCATAATCCTTTTGATCCTGGATGCTCTAGGATGATCTCAGATTAACTATCAATCGAGATTGCTTCATCCACATTGTATTTCAATCTTTCAAATATATCTCATGGATTATCCTAGCCAAGATTTTACTAAATTGAAATACAGTGATACATCAACTTTAATAATCTGGAGGGATCAATCCCATCTTGATCCACATACAACTTCGTAAGTACTTAACTGTATCCAATAGCCTTCTGTCACTGCATTAAAAATTCAGATAGTTCGGTACTAAAGCACAGTGAGTTGCTTGCAAGTCACTATGGTGATCTCAGGTCTGAAAGATATTTATATCCATGTATTTTGTGAGTAGCTCTTGACAGCAGAATGTTCAGCAGGTAAGTCACTTATTCAGTGATGATGTACCCTTACATCTCACCAGTATGCCATACTAGTGTCACTATACTCCTTGGTTAAGAGGACAAGCAACCCATATGGCACACAACGACCTTCACTCGATAAACGTCATCATCCCATAATAACGTTGAAAGGAATATGCCCTACAAGCCAATCGAAATTTGTGTTTTGATAGATTTTTCTTGTAATCTTCTAGACTCATGTATTGACTTTTTAAATAATAAAAGATATTTTTTATCATATGCTGCATCTTACTTTTGTAATGATTATGATGAATTCCATAAATCAGGATAATGAATTTAGAGTTATGATGAGATTATACCTATGAGACCTAAAATCCTAAAAATTTTGATTTAGAATATTTCTAGTCATAGGAGTATTGAGAAGGAGATCAATGTTCTGGATAGACTAGTACTTCCTATGTATGCTCAATGGAGAGGGTGGCTGATCTCATATGCTACTTATGTGAGATACTAATACAAAGAAGTGGGTGCTCATTAGAGAATGAGTTCACTGAATTGATCTGACTTAAGAAACATCTTATGAAATTTACTTACCCGTCAAAAGATATTTTTTTTATAGTGGGAGTTGTGCATATAATTCTTTGACCTGAGACTACCATAGAACTTTTGTTGGAAAAGGTGCAGGGTTTCATGCATGAATTTCAAAATTTTTTTGAAATATAACGCAGTGGAATATGTAAATTAAATAATTTAATCTATAAATACATATAATTAAATTACTAAATCTTACAATTAAGATCTATAATATGTCATATTATATTTATAAATCAAAAAATAAAAGATTTGGCATTGATCAAATCAATATCCTAGATCTGAAACAGTTTCAGATCTAAAACCTAGATCATATCTAGATAAAAGAAGAGATCAGATCTCTTACATTCATGCGGGTCGAGAACTCCACGATTGATTTTTTTTGTTGTCTTTGGAGCCACACATACATCCAGTCTTTACAGGTGATCCACACGAGACTGCAACAAAATCGAAGGTTTGTCGAATGAAGATCCGCTCGAAGTGCTAGCTGAAGGAGGAAAATCGCTTTTACTTGTAGGATCTTCCAGATTTTATCAAATCTGGGGCAGATTAATTTAAAAAAAAAATTATGCTACATATATTTCAGATCTAAGTCTCTAGATCTAATCTTCAGATCTGATATTAAGTCTAAAATAAATCTAAAAGGGATGAGGAAATAAGTAATATCTCAAGGGTAATCTGATTACCCTATAGATGATCTCTGTACAGTCCGAAGTTCTGATGTAGCCATGCAAGTGCCTGGCCTCTACTAGTATCCACTTAGGTAGAATTTGGAATATCTTCTCCTTGCAAATCTATGCTCCAAAAATCAGATCTAAATTTGATTAGGAAGATCTTCAAAAGTCTTCCTGAAGTTGGAGCAGCAGCCTGTCGAAGAAGTCCTGCAGCCTTCTGTTCCAGGCGTCACCACGTCTTGAATCTTTGCCAGATGGATGTCCAACTCTTTGGACATGAAGAGGGGAGGAAGTAGAGTAGGAAGGATGTAGAGAAGAGAGGAGGAGGTGGCAGCTATTAGGTTTTATGCATAAAACAACTTCTGCCTCGAAACCCTAGGCGCAGTAGGGTTTATATAGACCCTGTATGCTGCACAGTGCCATATCATTCAATCAATCAAAAAATTCTAATAAATTTTGAAAAAATTTTGATTGGTGGAGTAATATCATCTGATCATATCAGATAAGAACCCCACCTTATCTCCAAAAGATGGCACCAACATTGGATAAGCACAAATAGAGGTGGCACCCAAGAGTTTAAATTGATCAAGACTCTCCAATCCTTATCCACTTGGGGCGCCCACTTTAATCCAATTGGGCTCACACCATAATTTGATTATGGCATCCAATTTGATGTGCTTGGCTTATGGACACTCCATAAAAATCCTCCAATGAGCCCTCTTCAGTTTGAGACCCATATGTCAACTTTTGACAGATGTCCTAAAATGAAATTGGCAGGTGCTAGGAATTAGCAGGTGTTGTCTTAAATTCATCTCATGAATTAAGACAAACCTTTTCTGAGCTAGACAAGCTTCATTTAGACTGAGAAAAATCTTTCTAAGGTTCTCTGGATGAGTCAAATCACATTTGGCTCAGTAGAGATAAAGATTACACGAGGAGAAAGTTAGGCTCAATCGTGTGCTAGCACGATTTTCTTGAACCTAATTGGATCTTATCCAAATCAATTAGATTAGTCTAATTGATAATATCCAGATCTTAACCCTTATTTGTGTGATCCAGTTTGGTTCAATTCTATATGGTAATGAGACATGTCATGATCTCATCATCGACATCATCGAAACTCCTTTCGATGGATCAGAACTCTTTTGATTCAGACAATTAGAATGATCGATCATCAATATCATTTTAATTGCTCCCAAAATCTACCAGTGACTGTGAAGAAATTCAGTGCAGGGGTAAAATGATAATTTTAAAACTTTTTCAAAATCATGATTTTATAGTAGAAATTATTAATTAATCTAATTAATTAACATAAATTTATCCTACACTAGGATCTAAATATGATATATAGCATGTATTCATTTAAATTTGAAATTCAAATTCGAACACTAAACTCTTTACTGTAATGTGTTTAGAATACAATACCTTTATGCGGGTAGTAGATCGCTGCAATCTGATCACCATCGGGAGAGTCTGATCATCGCGATGAAGCCACACAGCATGTCTGATCTCTGTGGATCATCCACACGAAGCTCCCGGTCTGATCAACTCCTCACGAGTGCTAGCTTGTTGTAGAGCCCTTTTGATGGCCGATGCTGATCGAACTCCTTCGATCGATGTCTATCGATTCTTTGGATGCTCCGGATCATCAACAGATGTGCTTGAGAGGATGTTGAAGATCTCTCTGAGATTTTATGGGCTCACGACACTCGTAGCTCACTTTTTCGAACCCCAGGCTAAAACTCTAGGGAACTCACCGAAAACCTTGCACCCACTTTTTTTTCTTTTTTTTTTTTTTTCTTGGAAGGATATGGACTTCCTTCTCACGCACAAGACTTCTCACACCTCAAAATTTTTCTCCAAAAATCTTTTTCTTGCATGCCCCACTCTTCTCCTCCTTTTATAACAACGTCAAATGTCTTATCCAAAAGAAAGGATAAAGATGAGTAATTGCACATTTGAATTCAAATCAAATTTTGAATTCAAATGGACACTAAATCATCCCTTATCCACTAAAGACATGAGGCATGGCTTAAATTATGCATGAAGTGATTTAATGAGAAACTTTTTCTCATGTAATAAATGGGGCGTAAAAAAAGGGATAAGGTGGAAAGATTAATTGCCCATTCAAATTCAAACTTTATTTTGAATTTGAATGGCCAACCAATCATCCTTATCCATTCATTTAGCACATTAAAGTGGGGCTTGGAGAGGGCTTAGCGTGAGGAAAAAATTCATGAGAAGTTCCTTCTCATGAATTCAAATGGGTGCAATGGAAGTGAGGTGGCGCATGGAGATTGGGTCAAGGTGGTTTAATTATTTAAACCAACCTAATTGAACCAAATAAGTTAGGTCTAATTAGACTAATTTAAACCCAACTTAATTAGGCTTAATTAGGCTCAATAAAATCCTAATCAAATTAAGAATTGACTAAGCCCAATCCCTGATCAAATCAGGGACCAAACCATATCGATGATTAGGTCAACTCTTAACCTAATCGAGTCAAACCCAACTGAATCCAATTCAATTGGACTTGATCCAAAAATAATTACTCAATCAAATTGAGTTAATTAGCGATCAAATCACTAATTAAATCTCTCATACATACTGAGTCCAAATTCGATGGGCAATCAGGCATCAGAATTCATCGATATGTAACCCTGATCGAAAAATCCCAACCAGTGGGACTCTTGACCCTGGTACCCATAATGTGTAGAACTCATGATCAGAGAATCTTGATTCTCGATCACTGAGTCTCAAATATGTAGGATTCTACATCAGCCATCAGATCAGATAGGAACCTCTAATGTGTGTGACCCTGCAGGTTCGAACCTAAGCCGGTAGCACAGAAACCAATTCCTGTACTAATCGAAGTGACCATCTAGCAATGGTACCCGATGTTCGGATAGGTCGAAGAGTCACAATCGCAATACTAAAAACCTACATGAATATGGTTACTGTATAATTCATCCTTTTGACCCTTGTGTTTAGGATGACTCTGGGTTAAACTGTCAACCCTGATCAGATCATCTGAATCGTGCTCAACTCAAAACAGTCTTGTGACTCCTCACAAGGACTACCCTGGCCAAGGTTTTGCTAAATTGAAACATGACTGTACACAGCTCCTAAACTGGAGTGGTCAATCCCATCTTGACACACGCACCGACAAGTCAAGTACTTGACTACACCCAGCAGCCTTCCGTCACTGAATTAAAAATTCAGGTAGTCCAGTGCCTAAGTGCAGTGAGTTGCTTGCAAGTCACCGTGGCGGTCTCAGGTTGGAGGGATATTTATACCCATATTCCATCGGTAGTAAATCTTGACAGCAGAAATAGCTCCGGAGTCGGTCACATTCAGTGTAGATGTACCCTTACATCTCACTTGTATGTCATACCAGTGTCTCCACACTCATTGATTAAGAGGACAACCAACCTATATGGCACACAACGACCTATGCTTGATAAATGTTGTCATCCTTGGTAACAACGTATCATTTGGTCGCAAACAGATTTATGGACTAAACAATAAATCCTCCTTTGTCGAGTCTAAATAGTCCTAAGGATTTCACCACAACTTAGGAGTTCATTAGAAGATGAAATATTTTGTGATGAAAAATACCAAAATAATTTTTATTAATTCATAATTCATGTACATATACAAAAATGAGCACAACCGTCAACAGGCTGACGATTGGCTTTGGGACACTATTCCCAACAATCTCCCACTTGGCCTAAAACCAATCGGTGTAGTATCGAATACCCATCTTCGACTTGTAGTTGTCAAACTCCTTCACCGCAATGGCTTTAGTGAATGGGTCAGCCAGGTTCTCCTTCCCGTCGATCTTTTGAAGATTGACGTCACCTCGATCCATAATTTCTCGGATGAGATGGTAGCGGCGCAGAATATGCTTTGTCCACTAGTGTGCCTTTGGTTCCTTCACTTGAGCAATAGCTCCAGAGCTGTCACAGTAGAGCAGAATTGGACCAACAAGGGAGGGTGCTACTCTGAGCTCGGTGATGAATTTTCTCAGCCACACTGCTTCTTTGGTAGCATCTGATGCAGCGACATACTCTGCCTCGTAAACTAAATCAGCCACTGTATGCTGCTTGAAACTTTTTTAGCAGATGGCCCCACCATTCTGTAGGAACCAGATCTAGGGTTTTAGGGTTAGATCTTGAAACTTTTTCAAGATCATACAGCGAAAGACTAAAATAAATTAAAATTATTTTCTAAAATCAGAGAATCCCTAGATCTAAGATCCTATTACATGATTATTACATAGCATTAAATCAGAAATTAAAATATATAAATATAGCATGAACTACATGTTGATCATATCAACATGTTTCTATACTACATCTAATGTATGTATTAAACAATAGATCAGATCTATTACCTTGCAAGTTAGACATTCTAACCTCACTGATCTGGGCTTGAGGATGATGTTGCAAGCCACACACGCATTCAGTCTCTAGGAGTCATCCACACGAGCTCACGAATCTCGATCAGAAGTCTTGCTTCAAGAAATCAGCACAGTATGCTAGTACTGCACTGATCCTTCTTTGATGGTTGATCAGGTGCCTCCTTCTTCTTGATTTGAACTCTTCCAAAGATGAAAAGTAGAAGGAGAAGTTTTAGATCTGAGACACTCTCAGAAAACTCAATATGGAGGGAGGAAAGATATGAAAACAAACAACCCTAGAAGAAGACCCTCTTCTTCTTCTCGTTTCTCTCTCTAGACACCCTAACTTGTGTCTTTTATATCTCCACGACCCAAAGATCTTTCTCTCTGATTTTTGGATGGCTCAAAGGACTCTCAAATCTCTATTTTTTCAAAAATTTTATGAAGAAACTCATTTTATATAGAGAGATATGATAGAGTCCTTGTCTAGGTCAAATACCTAGTCAAGGCTTATCCAAACATGGCAAGATAAGGGGCGCCCAACTCTTGAGCACCTCCTCCTTATTTTCATGCATGGATCACCAAAAAAGAATGCATAATGTATACCCTAAAAGCTATAAAAATTTCAAAAAAAAATTGGATAAATTCGATGCAAAATTGAAAGAGTTTTGGATTTCTAAAACTCTATCTCATAGAATTTAAAATCCAAACTTATTCCTTTTTTATTTGATCCAAACCACCTTCCATGTAAGAAAGAAGAGAGGAGACCTTTTGTGAATGTGGGAGAGACCTGGGAGAGGGTTTTTGTCACACAAAATAAGAAGAGATTGGCGTTGAATGAGAGAGAGGGCGTGGGAAAGGCTTATGTGGTGCAAGGTGGAATGCTAGTCTTACTAGGATTCTATCTTATGACTTATTTTAATTTGGTTTCTCAAATCAAATCAAACCAAAATTAGATCAACCTAATTAAAATAGGTCTTAACCCAATTAAGAATCTAGTTTAATCAGATTAAATTAGATTTAAATCTGATTTAATTTTTTAATCAAATTAGAAATTAGATTGACCCAAGTCCTAGTTGAACTAGGACTAATTTTTCCTTGCACTTGGCTTATCCAATAAACCAATTGAACTTGATCCAACCAAGCCCAAACTAAATCTAATTAAATTATATTTAATTAGACTTAATCTCAATCCATTGGCTTAATCAAATTAAGCCAATTAGCAATCGAATTGCTAATTGATCCTCCTGCAACACTTGCACTGGGTTAAATGTCAATCGTATTGATCATTTAACCCTAGAATGATTCTTAATCGTTGATCAACCATCTGATCAGACCATAAACTCTAATGTGTGTGACCTCATAGGTCCGAATCTAAGCCGGTAGCACAGGAATAAATTTTTGTACCAATCGAAGTGACCATCTAGTAATGATACCCGACGATCGGATAGGTCGAATGTGTAGAACAACATCCTTAGAACCCATGCGGATATAGTTTTCATATAGTTCATCCCCTTGACCAAAATGATCATAGGACACCCCAGAGTTCAAGTGTCAACTCTGATCAGGTTGTCCACATTATATTTCAAAATATCAAATCCATCTGATGGATTACCCTGGCCAAGGTTTTGCTAAATTAAAATACAGCGACTCATTCTTCTCCAACTCTTGGAGTGGTCAATCCCATCTCGATCACACTCTGACTTTACAAGTACTTGACTGTGCCCAAAAGCCTTCCATCTCTGAATTAGAAATTTAGTTAGTCCAGTACCAAAGCACAGTGAGTTGCTTGCAAGTCACTGAGGTGATTTCAAGTCTAAGGGACACTTATACCTATATCCCATCAAAGACATTCTCGACAGCAGAATACTCTGGAGTTGGTCATGTTCAATGATGATGTACCCTTACATCTCACCTATATGTCATACCAGTGTCTCCACACTTCTTGGTTAAGAGGACAACCAACTCATATGGCCTACAGTGACCTATGCTCAATAGAAGCTGTCGTCCTTATTAACAGCTTATCATTTGGTTGTGAACTGTTTTAAGGACTAATTGATAAATCCTCTCTTTATCGAATCTAAATAGTCCTAAGGACTTCATCATAACAACGGAGTTCATTAGAAGATGAAAGCTTATGATGAAGATGCCAAATATATTTTATTTATTAACAAATCAATTACAATACTTGGTTGCTCAACCGTCAACAGCTTGACGATTGGCTTTTTGGGACACATTTCCCAACAACTCCCACATGTCCTAAAGCCACTCGGCATAGTATCTAATACCCATCTTCGACTTGTGGTTGTCAAACTCCTTTATCGCCAAGGCTTTAGTGAAGGGGTCGGCCAGGTTCTTCTTTCCGTCGATCTTCTGAAGGTCGACGTTACCTCGATCCACGATCTCTCAGACCAGGTGGAAGTGGCGCAAGATGTGCTTCATCCGCTGATGTGCTTTGGGTTCCTTCGCCTGAGCGATGGCACCAGTGCTGTCGCAATAGAGCAGGACCGGACCATCGAGGGAGGGTGCTACTTCGAGCTCGTTGATGAATTTCCTCAGCCACACAGTTTTCTTCGCGGCATCCGATGTTGCGATGTACTCTGCTTCACAAACAGAGTCTGCCACAGTATGTTGCTTGAAACTCTTCCAGCAGATGGCTCTACCATTCAGAGTAAAGATATAACCCGACACGCTCCTGCTGTCATCATGGTCAGATTGGAAGCTAGAGTCTGTGAACCCCATAAGTTTTAGATCTGACTCGCCATAAACCAACCATTGGTCCTTAGTATTTCTCAAATACTTAAGGATGGCTTTAACCACTTTCCAGTGATTTTCTTCAGGATCAGATTGGTATCTACTCACTACTCCTAGTGAGTATGCTACATCTGATCTTGTACATGTCATGGCGTACATGATAGATCCCACGGCTGAAGCATATGGGACTCTACTCATACGCTCTCTCTCTTCAGGAGTTGTCAGACAATCCTTCTTAGAGAGAGAAATTTCTTGGCTTATCGGTAGATAGCCCTTCTTGAAATTCTCCATGCTAAACCTCTTTAGCACAGTGTCTATGTACATGGACTGGGATAACCCAAGCATTCTTTTAGATCTATCCCTAGGATGTAGGATGCTTCACCCAAGTCCTTCATGGAGAACTGTGATAACAACCAAACTTTTATTCTCTGTAGTGTGGGGATGTCATTCTCGATTAAGAGAATGTCATCCACGTATAAGATAAGGAATACCACAACTGGACCATTTGCCCATTTATAGATGCAGGGCTCTTCTCCATTCTTAATGAAGCCATACGTTTTGATCATCTTATCAAAACGCATGTTCCAACTCTGAGAAGCTTACTTCAATCCATAAATGGATCTCTGAAGCTTGCACACCTTGGACTCATCTGTGGATGTAAATCCCTCAGGTTGTATCATATACACCTCTTCGGTCAGCTCTCCATTCAGGAAAGCTATCTTTACATCCATCTGCCAGATCTCATAATTCAGATGGGCAGCTATTGCAAGCATTATCCGAATGGATTTGAGCATTGCCACAGGGGAAAATATCTCGTCATAGTCAATACCATAACATTGACGATACCCCTTGGTGACCAAACGGGCTTTATAGGTCTCCACCTTTCCGTCTGTGCCCCTCTTCCTTTTGAAGATCCATTTACACCCAATGGGTTTAACCCCTTCAAGTGGGTCAACCAATGTCCATACATCATTGACCTTCATGGACTCCATTTCAAATTTCATGGCTTCAAGCCATTTCTCGAAATCAGGTCTCTGCATTGCATCCTTATAGGTGATCAGATCCTCATTATTCTCATCAAGTTCGATGGGATCACTGTCCCGGACCAAGAAACCGTAGTATCTGTCCGACTGACATGGTACTCTACTGGATTGCCTTAATGGTGCAGGTACATTGAGCTTCGAATCTGATCTAATCATATCTGACTCAGGTTCAGCTATTGGTGTCGGTCCTTCTACCTGTTGAATTTCATCAAGTTCAATCTTAGAGGCAACGGTTCCTTCACCAAGAAACTTCTTTTCTAAAAAGATTGCCTTAAGACTGACGAACACCTTTTGTTCATCAGCATGGTAGAAAAAATATCCTTTTGCCTCTTTGGGGTACCCTATGAATGAGCATTTGTCAGACCTAGGTCCAAGTTTATCTGTGACTAATCATTTGATATAGGCCGGGCACGCCCAGACCCTAAGGTGTGAAAGTGCTAGCTTACGTCCCGTCCATATCTCATATGGAGTCTTAATTACAAACTTACTTGGAACCCTATTTAATAGATAATAGGCCGATTCGAGTGCATATCCCCAGAGGGATATCGGCAAGCTAGCAAAACCCATCATGGATCGGACCATGTCTAACAGAGTCCGATTCCTCCTTTCAGATGCACCATTATGCTGTGGTGTTCCTGGAAGAGTCCATTGGGAGAGAATCCCATTCTCTCCTAGATATATGAGAAATTCACTAGAAAGGTATTCTCCTCCTCGATCAAATCGAAGAGTTTTAATACTCTTCCCAGTTTGTTTTTCTACTTCACTTCGAAATCGTTTGAACATTTCAAATGAATCCGACTTATGTTTCATCAGATAGACATATCCATATCGGGATAGGTCATCCGTGAAAGTTATGAAGTAGAAATATCCACCTCTAGCACTGGTGCTCATGGGCCCGCATACATTAGTATGTACTAGGCCCAAGAGCTCAGTAGCTCTCTCATCTTTTTCAGTAAAAGGTGACTTGATCATTTTACCAAGAAGATAGGACTCACAGGTTGGAAGTGATTCACAATCACTGACTTCGAGGATTTTCTCTTGAGTCAACCTGTTTATTCTGTTCTTATTTATATGACCTTGCCTCCAATGCCATAAGTAGATATCTAACACACTATCTAATCTAGGGTGCTTGCCAGTAGAATAGACTCTTATCAGGCTTGATCTTTTTGGTCTGGCTCTGCACTGATGTCCCAGCCTGAACTTGCACCTTCTTCACTTTCTTCTTCTTGTTCTTCTTTCCTTTCTTAAAAGATCGAGAACCAGAAGACGAACCTCCCACTAAGTTCACCAACTCCTTATGAAGTTGGCGATCCTTCTTAAAGTTCTGAAGCAACCCCAGTAACCCATGGTAGTTCTCTTCAGGCTTTGTCATTCAATAATGAGTGAGGAATGGGAGATAAGACTTGGGCAGCGAGTTCAGTATTGCATCTTTTCCAAGCTGCTCATGCAAGGAAAAGCCGAGCTTGCTCAATCATTCCATCAGCTCGATCATGTACAATACATGATCAGTGATAGAGGCACCATCCTGCATTTTGGCGTTGAAGATGGCACAACTAGTCTTGTGCCTCTCCACATCATCAGGTGTGCCAAAGGCATCCTCCAACACTTGAAGCATGTCCTTTGGCTGAGCCATCTCAAATCTGCGACTGAACTCGTCGCTCATGGCAGCCAGCATGATATAGCCACCGTGGTCCGATCACTGAGCCACTTCTGATAAGTGTCTCTGACTGTTCTACGTGTATTGACAGCTGGCTCCTCAGGTGCAGGATCCATTATCACATATAGGATCCGTTCATACTCCAGGACTATCTTCAACTTTTGGTACCAGCTACCGAAGTTGGGTCCCACCAACTTATCATTGTCCAACAATGATTGGAGCGATAGGGAAGTGGCCATATTTGCACAAAGGAGAACCATAACCTAATTAGTAATTGATTCATTAAACCTAAAGATTTGGACTTTAATCAAAATGTTTCTCCCACTATTTTATTCGAATTGGTAGCCTCTACCTCCAATTCGAGGAATTACCCTAATTCCTTAGTGGGTACTAGAATCCACTTAGACTGCACACAAGCCCAACTTTGGTTGACCAACCCATGTACATGTAAGGGTAGGTTCATAACCAATTGTTTCTCTAAACAATTTCTAGTAATTTTAATTTTACCCCAGAAACCTAATCAGTAGGCTTTGGCCTCCACTGTAAGGATCCGGTTAGGTCCAACCATTAACATGATCATACTTGGTGTATCTAACCAACAAATGATTAAGCCCAACTTTAGTTGGCTCACCTAACCACCATTAGAGAGACACTTCCAAGTCGTCATATGAGGAGTGATAATTCCATTAGTCAACAAGCACCAGGCCTTTGGGTCTGCAATGATTATTGAGTTAATGGACTCATTATCAAACAACTTAATGGGAAGCTATGACTCAATTATCTCCATAACTTTGTCATTTTAAGGACCTAATAATTTTAGAGGATTTAAATAATATAGAGGATGAGATCAGATGAACCAACTTATTATGATCCTCGCACTGGCTTCACCAAGTCAGCTTAAGGGAGACCATTAAAAGGGCTGGTCTAGGAGCACCTAAATCAGTCACACTGATTTACCTAGCTGACATGAGTCAGCTCGAATAGTCAAGTGATCCGATCAAAACATAATATCACCAAGAGGTCAGGTAAGTTCGATCAGTGGGAGGGTCTGCCAAAGCTTGCCTTAGACACCATCAGAAATGGCCAGGTAAGCGGGCTCCCAATTAAAAACCACAAGTCTGGTTTACCTTAGACACCAACTGGTTTAATTAGTTTCGATTAGATCAACCTAACAGTTCATGCTAGACCGCTTAGCCAAGAATCAAGTCCATTTGGTTCTCGTTAAAGATATGGACTTGACCAACTACAACTATTGTAATTGATCTAGAGAATCCTTGACCTAATCTAAGATAATAATTGATTAGATTTAGTCAATTCTCTAATTAAGTTCATCTTCAATCTAACCATAGGTTTAACCCAATTAATGGACCTAATTCTTACTAACCCATTAACCCAATGTGTTATGATTTGTGTCTTAGGTTCATCAATTCACAATCCTAGAACCTAATCAAACAACTTCTTAATTCTTAATTAAGTTTTGGGCTGAGGGTTGGGTTCGGCTTTTCAAAAAATAATTTTTATATTTGTAAAATAATTTTATAATATGATTCTACCAACCATATTGCATGTTTGATTCATAATCAAGATACAAGTGAATTAAACATGAAACTACTTTAGATCTAATCTAAACAGGTTCATGTAATTGAAACAGTTTCAACTTTAAACAATTTCTTTGCACAAAAATTATTAACAAAGAGATTTTATTTTAGATTTAAATACCTTTTAAATCTAATAAATTATAAATTTAATCTAGATCATATCTAACAAATTTATGATTAAAGATAGATCTACACAAACAAAGACAACCTTTGCATGGTAAGGGGTAAACCTTACAGCAGGACAACCTTGCAGTTCATGATTGATCTAAAATTTTAATTTTAGATTTAATAATCAGATTATAAATTAGATCTAATTTAATAAATAATCTAAGCATGTATAAATAATCATGTAATAAAGAACCTGGCTCTGATACCAATTGTAGGAACCAGATCTAGGATTTCAGGGTTAGATCTTGAAATTTTTTCAAGATCATACAGCAGAAGACTAAAATAAATCAAAATTATTTTCTAAAATTAGAGAATCCCTAGATCTAAGATCTTATTACATGATTATTACATAGTATTAAATCAAAAATTAAAATATATAAATATAGCATGAACTACATGTTGATCATATCAACATGTTTCTATACTACATCTAATGTATGTATTAAACAATAGATCAGATCTATTACCTTGCATGTTAAATGTTCTAACCTCGCTGATCCGGGTTTGAGGATGATGTTGCAAGCCGCACATGTGTCCAACCTCTAGGAGTCATCCACACGAGCCCACGAATCTCGATCAGAAGTCCTGCTTCAAGAAATCAGCACAGTATGCTAGTACTGCGCTGATCCTTCTTTGATGGTTGATCAGGTGCCTCCTTCTTCTTGATTTGAACTCTTCCAAAGATGAAAAGTAGAAGGAGGAGTTTCAGATCTGAGACACTCTCAGAAAACTCAAGATGGAGGGAGGAAAGATATGAAAACAAACAACCCTAGAAGAAGACCCTCTTCTTCTTCTCATTTCTCTCTCTAGACCTTTGAGTCCTTGTCTAGGTCAAATACCTAGTCAAGGCTTATCCAAACATGGCAAGATAAGGGGCGCCCAACTCTTGAGCACCTCTTCCTTATTTTCATACATGGATCACCAACAAAGGATGCATAATGTATACCCTAAAAGTCATAAAAATTTCAAAAAAAATTGGATAAATTCGATGCAAAATTGAAAGAGTTTTGGATTTCTAAAACTCTATCTCATAGAATTCGAAATCCAAACTTATTCCTTTTTGATTTGATCCAAACCACCTTCCATGTAAGAAAGAAGAGAGGAGACCTTTTGTGAACATGGGAGAGACCTGGAAGAGGGCTTTTATCGCACAAAATAAGAGGAGATTGGCGTTGAATGAGAGAGAGGACATGGGGAAGGCTTATGTGGTGCAAGGTGGAATCCTAGTCTTACTAGGATTCTATCTTATAACTTATTTTAATTTGATTTCTCAAACCAAATCAAACCAAAATTAGATCAACCTAATTAAAATAGGTCTTAACCTAATTAAGAAATTAATTTAACCAGATTAAATTAGATTTAAATCTGATTTAATTTTCTAATCAAATTAGAAATTAGATTGACCCAAGTCCTAGTTGAACTAGGACTAATTTTTCCTTGCACTTGGCTTATCCAATAAACCAATTGGACTTGATCCAATCAAGCCCAAACTAAATCTAATTAAATCATATTTAATTAGACTTAATCTCAGTCTATTGGCTTAATCAAATTAAGCCAATTAGAAATCGAATTGCTAATCGATCCTCCTGTAACACTTGCACTGGGTTAAATGTCAATTGTATTGATCATTTAACCCTAGAACGATTCTTAATCGTTGATCAACCATCTGATCGGATCATGAACTCTAATGTGTGTGACCTCATAGGTTCAAACCTAAGTCGGTAGTATAGAAATAAATTTTTGTGCCAATCGAAGTGACCATCTAGCAATGGTACCCGACGATTGGATAGGTCGAATGTGTAGAACAACATCCTTAGAACCCATGCAGATATAGTTTTCATATAATTCATCCCCTTGACCAAAATGATCATTGGACACCCCAGAGTTCAACTATCAATATTGATCAGGTTGTCCACATTGTATTTCAAAATATCAAATCCATCTGATGGATTACCCTGGCCAAGGTTTTGCTAAATTGAAATACAGCGACTCATTCTTCTCCAACTCTTGGAGTGGTCAATTCCATCTCGATCACACACTGACTTCACAAGTACTTGACTGTGCCCAGAAGCCTTCCATCTCTGAATTAGAAATTCAGTTAGTCCTGTACTAAAGCACAGTGAGTTGCTTGCAAGTCATTGAGGCGATCTCAGGTCTAAGGGACACTTATACCTATATCCCATCAAAGACATTCTCGATAGAAGAATGCTCTGAAGTTGGTCACGTTCAATGACGATGTACCCTTACATCTCACCTGTATGCCATACCAGTGTCTCCACACTCCTTGGTTAAGAGGACAACCAACCCATATGGCCTACAGCGACTTATGCTCGATAGAAGCTGTCTTTCTTATTAACAGCTTATCATTTGGTCATGAACAGTTTAAGGACTAATTGATAAATCCTCTCTTTATCGAACTTAAATAGTCCTAAGGACTTCATCATAACAATGGAGTTCATTAGAAGATGAAAGCTTATGATGAAGATGCCAAATATATTTTATTAATTAACAAATCAATTATAATACTTGGTTACTCAACCATCAACAGCTTGACGATTGGCTTTTTGGGACACATTTCCCAACACATTTAGGGTAAAAATAAATCCCGACATACTTTTGCTATCATCATGATTAGACTGGAAACTAGAGTCTGTAGACCCTATAAGTCTCAAGGCCGATTCACCATAAACAAGCCACTGGTCCTTAGTATTTCTTAAATACTTCAGGATTGTTTTAACAACCTTCCAGTGATTCTCCCCTGGATCAGATTGGTATCTACTCACTACCCCTAGTGAGTATGCCACATCTGGTCGTGTACATGTCATGGCGTACATGATAGATCCCACTGTCGAAGCATATGGAATCCTACCCATACACTCTCTCTCTTCAGGTGTTGACGGACAATCCCTCTTTGAGAGAGAAATTCCATGGCCTATCGGAAGATAGCCTTTCTTGGAATTCTCCATGCTGAACCTCTTCAGTATAGTATCAATGTGCGTGGATTGAGATAAACCAAGCAACCTTTTAGATCTATCCCTATAGATCCTCATCCCTAGGATGTAGGAAGCTTCTCCCAGATCTTTCATGGAGAACTATGACGACAGCCAAATCTTTATTCCCTGTAATGCAGGGACATCATTCCCGATTAAGAGAATGTCATCCACATACAATATAAGAAATACTACTGCTGGACCATTAGCCCACTTATAAATGTATGGCTCTTCTCTGTTCTTAACGAAGCCATACATCTTGATCGTCTTATCAAAACGTATGTTCCAACTCCGTGATGCCTGCTTAAGTCCATAAATGGACCTCTGTAGCCTGCACACCTTAGACTCATCTGTGGATGTGAATCCTTCAGGTTGTATCATATACACCTCTTCATCCAGCTCTCCGTTTAGGAAAGCTGTCTTCACATCCATCTGTCAGATTTCATAGTCTAGATGGGCAGCTATCACAAGCATAATCTGAATGAATTTAAGCATTGCCATAGGAGAAAATATCTCGTCATAGTCTATACCATAACGTTGATGATATCCCTTGGCAACCAGACGGGCTTTATAGGTTTTCACCTTTCTGTCTGTGCCTCTCTTCCTCTTGAAGACCCACTTACACCCTATGGGTTTTACTCCTTCGGGTGGGTCAACCAATGTCCACACATCGTTGACCTTCATGGACTCCATTTCGGATTTCATGGCCTCCAGCCATTTCTCAGAGTCGGGTCTCTGTATTGCATCCATGTAGGTGATCGGATCCTCATCGTTTTCATCAAGTTTGATAGGATCATCATCTCGGACCAAGAAACTATAGTATCTGTCCAGTTGACGTGGTACTCTACTAGATCGCCTTAAGGGTGCTTGAACAATGGGCTCCGGATCTGATCTAACCAAATCCAGTTCAGGTTCAGCAACTTGTGTCAATTTTTTCACCTGCCGAACTTCGTCAAGTTTGACCTTAGAGGCAATAGTCCCTTCACCAAGGAACTTCTTTTCCAAAAAGATTGCCTTAAGGCTGACAAACACTTTTTGCTCATCAGCTAGGTAGAAGTAATACCCTTTGGTCTCTTTTGGATACCCTATAAAATTACACTTGTCAGACCTAGGTCCAAGCTTGTACGTAATTAAATGTTTAACATAAATCAGACACCCCCAAACCCTAAGGTGCGAGAGTACTGGCTTACATTCTATCCATATCTCATATGGCGTTTTGGTTACAGACTTACTCGAAACTCTATTTAGAAGGTAATAAGCCGATTCGAGCGCATATCCCCAGAGGAAGATCGACAGACCAGCAAACTCCATCATGGATCGAACCATATCCAACAAGGTCCGATTCCTCCTTTCAGATACATCATTATATTGTGGTGTTCCAAGAGGAGTCCACTGAGAGAGAATTTCATTCTCCCCAAGATATGTCAAAAAATTATTGGAAAGGTATTCACCTCCTCGATCAGATCGAAGAGTTTTAATACACTTTTTAGTTTGTTTTTCTACCTCATTTTAGAATAGTTTGAACATTTCAAATGACTCCGACTTATGCTTCATTAAATAGACATACCCATACCTCGATAGGTCATCTGTGAAGGTTATGAAGTAGAAATATCCACCTCTTGCACTTGAGCTCATGGGTCCACATACATCAGAATGTACCAGACCCAAGAGTTCACTGGCTCGCTCACCTTTTTCAGTAAAAGGTGACTTGATCATTTTACCAAGAAGATAGGACTCACCGGTTGGAAGTGATTCACAATCACCTACTTCAAGAATTCCTTCTTGAGCCAACCTGTTTATCCTGTTCTTATTGATATGACCTAGCCTACAGTGCCAAAGGTAGACTTCTGACACATTATCTATTCTAGGGCATTTACCGGAGGTTTGAACCACATTAATAGGTTGTGATAGAAAGTAAATTCCATTATTAAGTTGTCCAACAAACATTGTAACACCATTCAAAATGATATTGCAAATATTTTTTTTTATTAAAAATTGATAACCGTTCATGACCAAAAGGCCTACAGCAATAATATTTAATAAAAAACTTGGACAATAGTGACATTCACTCAGAATTACGTTTCGAGAATTGATTACAAGGTTCATGATTCCTAATGCTAGAACTGAAACTTTGCTTCCATCTCCAACGTTCAGGAATCTCTCACCTTCATCAAATCTCCTACTGACCTGCAGATCCTGCATTGAATTGCAAATATGATAAGGGCTTCCGATATCCAATACCCAGGCAGTAGTATCACAAATAAAAAAGTTGCAAGGTGTTATCATATAAGTACCTTGCTTTTTCTTCGGCCTGTTCGGGTCCAGGGAAGCAATGTATAGAGGACAGTTCCTCTTCCAGTGCCCCTGCTTCTTCCAAAAGAAGCACTCCACCTGGCTCTGGTCGGGCTTGCGCTTCTTGGTCTGACCCTGTGCAGACGTCTCAGCATGCAGCTGCACCTTCTTATTCTTCTTTTTCTTGTTCTTCTTCTTCCCTTTCTTAAAGGATTGATGACCAGAAGAAGACCCTCCCACAATATTCACCGACTCCTTATGGAGCTGGTGATCCTTCTCAAAGTTCTGCAGCAACCCCAAGAAACCGTGGTAGTTCACTGCAGGCTTTGTCATCCAAAAATGAGTAAGGGGAGGAAGGACTTGGGCAATGAATTAAGGATCGCATCCTTACCAAGCTGCTCATGTAAGGGAAAGCCCAGTTTAGTTAGGTGCTCAATCATTTCGATCATGTACAGTACATGATCAGTGACTGAGGCTCCATCCCTCATCCGAGCATTGAAAATGGTACAACTAGTTTTGTGCCTTTCAACATCGTCAGGCGTGCCAAAGGAGTCGTTCAACATTTGAAGCATCTCTTGTGGCTGGGCATTCTCAAACCTACGGCTGAACTCATCATTCATTGCCGCCAGCATAATGCATCGAACGGTGGTGCAGTTATTGAGCCACTTCTGATAAGTATCTCAGATCGTCCCTCTAACGTTCGGAACTGGCTCCTCAGGTGCCGGATCCATTACTACATAAAGGATCCGCTCATGCTCAAGGATGATTTTTAATTTTTGATACCGTTATCGAAATTAGGTCCCATGAGCTTGTCATTATCTAATAATGACCTGAGAGACAGGGTATTGGCCATAGCTGCATAAAGGAAAATCAGACCTCTATTAGTACAAAAATTATAAATACTAAAGACTTGGACTTTAGTCTAAAGTTTCTCCCAGTATTTTTACGAACTGGTAGCCTCAACCTCCAATTTGAAGAATTACTTTAATTCCTTAGTGGGTACTAGAATCCACACAGACTACACACGAGCCCAACTTTGGTTGGTCAACCTATGTGCATCTATACGTAGGTTCATAACCAGTTGTTTCTCGAAACAACTTCTAGTAATTGATTTTACCCCAGAACCTAATCAGTAGGCTTTGGCCTCCACTGAAAAGATCTGGTTAGGTCCAACCATTAACATGATTTGATTTGGTGAATCGGACCAATAAATGATCAGGCTCGACTTTGGCCGGCCAACCTGACCACCATCAGAAAGACTCAACCAAATTATCATACTATGAATGATAATTCCATTAGTCAAAAAGCACCAGGCCTTTGGGCCTCCAATGATTATTAAACTAATGGACTCATTATCACTCACTTAATGGGAGGCTATGACTTAGTTATCAATATAACTTAATCATTTTTAGGGACCTAATAATTTTTGAGGATTTTATTAAAGGATAGATGAGAAGAAAATATCCAGCCAATTTCAATCCTCCCACTGACTTCACCAAGTCAGATTAAAAAGGATTTAATTAAAGCTGGCATTAGGAGCACCTAAATCAGTCAAACTGATTTACCTAATGACATGGGTGAGCCCTAATCACCAAGTGATCTAATCAAAATCTAATTCACCAGGTTGGCCAGGTATGTGAGATCAATGGTGGGGATAAGCCATTAACTCGTCAGAGATCAAATCACTACGAGTAGCTCCCGCTTAAAAACCACTGGTCAAACTGTCAAACTTACCTTAGACACCAACCGGTTCATTAGTTTTAATTTGATCAACTTAGTAAATAGGGTTCCACCGTGTAGCCATGAATTAAGTCCATCTTGGTCTAGTTAAAGACATGGACCCATTCAACTACAACTATTGGAGTTGAGTCTAGAGTATCCTTGACCTAATCTAATTCAACTTTTGATTAGATTTGACCAATTACTCTAATTTAGTCCATTTCTTTAAGCTAACCTTAGGTCTAACCCAATTATGAACCTAATCCATCGAACCCATTGACCCACAGGTTTATGCAATTGTCTTAGGTCTTAATTCACAATTCTAGACCTACTAGACAACACTTAATTCTTTTAATTAAGTATTTGAACTGATGGATTAGGGTTTGGTATTTTGAAAATAATTTTTAAATTTGAAAGGTTTTATTTTTTGTTCACCAAATATATTGACTCATTTCATAAATAGATCAGCACATTTCATAAATAGCAATCCTATTGCTAATTACATAACAGAAAATAACTCAATCAAAATAAATCATGAATATTCCTTTAGATCTAATCTAACACATTCATGATAAATTTCATAATTATACCTTTATAATTAATTCTTTTCGTTGCTTCATCTGCATGGGATATAATTACAGCGGTACCCCTACCGCCATAGGAGACCTCATCGAATGAGAGGAGAGGACCTTTAAACCCTGCTTTTCTCCTATGACCGGACGGCCATGGCAACCAACCCAATTCGATTACTTGCTACTTGGATCCAGTATATCTAAATATACCAATTTTAAAATTTAAATTTCAAATTTCAAATTTTAAATTTTAAATTTCAAATTTCAAACAAATTTCAAATTCTAAATTTTTGAATTTCAAATTTTGAATTTTAAATTTGAAATTTCAACCACATTTTAAATTTCAAATTTCAAATTTCAAATTTTGAATTTCAAATTTTTGAATTTTGAATTTTGAATTTCAAATTTCAAAATTCAAAATTCAAATTTTGAGTTTCAAATTTCAAATTTAAACTTTTAGATTACAACTTAATCTTCGCATGCAAATATATATATCATATCTAAGAACCCACTCTGATACCATTTGTGAAAAAATTCAGTGCAGGGGTAAAATGGTAATTTTAAATTTTTTTCAAAATCATGATTTTACAGTGAAAATTATTAATTAATCTAATTAATTAACATAAATTTACCCTATACTAGGATCTAAATATGATATATAGCATGCATTCATTTAAATTTAAAATTCAAATTCGAACAGTAAACTCTTTACTGTAATGTGTTTAGAACACAATACCTTTGTGCGGGTAGTAGATCACCACAATCTGATCACCATCGAAAGAGTCTGATCATCGTGATGCAGCCACACAGTATGTCTGGTCTCTGCGGATTGTCCACACGAAGCTCCCGATCTGATCGACTCCTCACGAGTGCTAGCTCGTTGTAGAGTCCTTTTGACGGTCGATGCTGATCGAACTCCTTCAATCGATGTCTGTCGATTCTTTTGATACTTCGGATCATCAACAGACGTGCTTGAGAAGATGTTGAAGATCTCTCTGAGATTTTATGGGCTCACGACACTCGTAGCTCACTTTCTCACTTCCCGAACCCCAAGCTAAAACTCTAGGGAACTCACCGAAAACTTTGCACCCACTTTTCTTTCTTTTTTTTTTCTTGGAAGGATATGGACTTCCTTCTCACGCACAAGACTTCTCACGCCCCAAAATTTTTCTTCAAAAATCTTCTTCTTGCACGCCCCACTCTTCTCCTCCTTTTATAACAACATCAAACGTCTTATCCAAAAGAAAGGATAAAGATGAGTAATTGCACATTTGAATTCAAATCAAATTTTGAATTCAAATGAACACCTAATTATCCTTTATCCACTAAAGATGTGAGGCGTGGCTTAAATTATGCATGGAGTGATTTCATGAGAAACCTTTTCTCATGTAATAAATGGGGCATAAAAAAAGGGATAAGGTGCAAAGATTGATTGCCCATTCAAATTCAAACTTTATTTTGAATTTGAATGGCCAACCAATTATCCTTATCCATTAATTTGGCACATTAAAGTGGGGTGTGGAGAGGGCTTGGTGTGAGGAAAAAATTCATGAGAAGTTCCTTCTCATGAATTCAAATGGGTGCAATGGAAGTGAGGTGGTGCATGGAGATTGGGTCAAGGTGGTTTAATTATTTAAATCAACCTAATTGAACCAAATAAGTTAGGTCCAATTATACTAATTTAAACTCAACTTAATTAGGCTTAATTAGGCTCAATAAAATCCTAATCAAATCAGAAATTGACTAAGCCCAACCCCTGATCAAATCAGGGACCAAACCATCTCGACGATTAGGTCAACTCTTAACCTAATCGGGTCAAACCCAACTAAATCCAATTCAATTGGACATGATCCAAAAATAATTACTCAATCAAATTGAGTTAATTAGCGATCAAATCACTAATTAAACCTCTCATAAATATTGAGTCCAAATCCGATGGGCAATCAGACATCAGAATTCATCGATATGTAATCCTGATAAAAAAATCCCAACCAGTGGGACTCTTGACCCCGGTACCCATAATGTGTGGAACTCATGATCAGAGAATTCTGATTCTCGATCATTGAGTCCCAAACATGTAGGATTCTACATCAACCATCAGATCAGATAGGAACCTCTAATGTGTGTGACCCCGTAGGTTCGAACCTAAGCCGGTAGCACAGGAACCAATTTCTGTACTAATCAAAGTGACCATCTAGCAATGGTACCCGATGTCCGGATAGGTCGAAGAGTCACAATCGCAACGCTCAGAACCTACATGAATATGGTTACTATATAATTCATCCTTTTGACCCCTGTGTTTAGGACAACTCAGGGTTAAACTGTCAACCCTGATCAGATCATCCGAATTGTGCTCAACTCAAAATAGTCCTGTAACTCCTCACAAGGACTACCCTGGTCATGATTTTACTATATTGAAACATGACTGTATACAGCTCCTAAACTAGAGTGGTCAATCCCATCTTGACACATACACCGACAAGTCAAGTACTTGACTACACCCAGCAGCCTTCCGTCACTGAATTAAAAATTTAGGTAGTCCAGTGCCTAAGTGCAGTGAGTTGCTTGCAAGTCATCGTGACGGTCTCAGGTCGGAGGGATATTTATACCCATATTCCATCGATAGCAAATCTTGACCGCAGAAATAGCTCCTGAGTCGGTTACGTTCAGTGCAGATGTACCCTTACATCTCATCTGTATGCCATACCAGTGTCTCCACACTCATTGGTTAAGAGGACAACCAACCTATATGGCACACAACGACTTATGCTTGATAAACATTATCGTCCTTGGTAACAACGTATCATTTGGTCGCGAACAGATTTAAGGACTAAACGATAAATCCTCCTTTGTCGAGTCTAAATAGTCCTAAAGACTTCACCACAACTTAGGAGTTCATTAGAAGATGAAATATTTTATGATGAAAAATACCAAAATAATTTTTATTAATTCATAATTCATGTACATATACAAAAATGAGCACAACCATCAATAGGCTGATGATTTACTTTTGGGACACTATTCTCAACAGTGACACCTAGCAGTATATGGTGGCAACCCATCAAAACTGAAGATGAACCTCTCGGTGCAGCTACCTGTGTGATTGAGTTCCTCTATCATGAGTCCCGACTGAATTAGGGTTAAGGTGAACTCGTCAAACCCAACATCAGTCATATGAGTTAATCGATCGATCCAAGTCTAATGTGAAATCTTAATGGAAAACTCTTTTCCATTATTTCACTCTGCCATGGCCATGGGCTTAAGGACTTGATCTTTCAATTATCATAGGACTACTCTCATCTACCGAGGTTGATAGATCCCATCTTGGTGCGACCTAGTTTCTACAATGAATATGCTACAGCCAACATACACCTCAGGGTTTTGAATAGCTAGGAGACCGAGTTATGATGTAGTCAAATTATAACACACTCAAGGTGAACTGTCGATGCACCTCAGATCAAAGAACTAGACACACAACTGCAGCATCGAGCTAGTCATTGATGAGAAGACAGACTTTCTTATGACTGCTCGAAGTGGTCACGCTCAGTACTCTCATTCTCAACGAATATCTGTACTCTCGCTCCAGTGTCTCCACACCGTAGACTCAAGACACATCTATCCTAAGAAAGTGATCATACACCAACCTTCCGGATTGATCACCATCCTCATGATGATCCTATGGAAATTCATGTCTTAAATTTTCAACTCTTGAAAATATGAATTTACATTCCTACTAACTCAAAGGATGTATCACAGACACAATGTACACAATGTGATAGAAGAATAACCTTTTTATTCATTTATAGTCAAAATTATAAATTTGCCCTTAGATTTGTACAGGAATGTGTCAGCCGATCTAGCATCTAGGGCACACATCTAACAAACTCCCACTTGACCTAATACCAATTGGCTACATATCTAAGTCCTATCTTCTCAAGGTGGGCTTCAATCTTTTACTGACCCAATGGCTTAGTCAGTAGGTCTGCCACATTGTCTGTGGAGTCGACTCTCATAACTTTGACATAACCCTTTTCGAGGTAATCACAGATCAGATGGAATCGTCGCTCAATATGCTTGGACTTCTGGTGAGACCTTGGCTCCTTAGCTAGGGCTATGGCGCCATTATTGTCGCAGTAAAGAGGTATGGCATCTGATGACATCACTCCAAGCTCTGCGGTAAACTTCTTGTACCAGAATGCCTCCTTCGCAGCTTCTGATGCAGCAATGTACTCTGCCTCCATGGTGGAATCAGCAATCACCGTCTGCTTGGAACTCTTCTAGCTAACTACACCATCATTCCAAATGAATAGACTTTCATATGTCGACTTTCGATCATCTATATCAAACATAAAGTTTGAGTCTGTATATCTCTAAATCTGGAGTTCTCCATTCCCAAAGATTAGAAATATATCCTTAGTCCTTCTCAAGTACTTAAGATACATTTCACAGAAGTCCAGTGCTCTTCACCTGGATTCGACTGATATCTGTTTGTGACACTCACAGCATGGGCTATATCAGGTCGTGTACATAGCATGGCATACATGAGGCTCTCTATTGCAAAAGCATAAGGGATCTTGCTCATGCGTTCAATCTCCTTAGGTGTGCTAGGGCACATCTTCTTAGAGAGATGAATGCATGCCTAAAAGGCAATAAACCTCTTTTGGAGTTTTCCATGCTAAACCTCTTTAGCACCTCCTCTATGTACATCTTCTGTGAAAGTCCCAGCATCCTATTTGGTCTATCTCTATAGACCTTAATACCCAGTATAAAGGATGCCTCTCCTAGATCTTTCATAGAGAACTCCTTAGACAACCATACTTTGACTGAGGTCAACATGGGAATATCATTCCCAATTAGGAGGATGTCATCTACGTACAATACGAGGAAGACAACTGTGCTCCCATTGATCTTTTTGAACACACATGGTTCCTCCTCATTCTTGATGAAACCAAACATTTTGATCACATCATTGAAACGAGTATTCCAACTCCGAGATGCTTGCTTAAGTCCATAAATGGACCTTTGCAGCTTGCAGATCTTGTGATCATCATCACTAGATGTGAAACCAAGCGGCTGTTCCATATAGATATCTTTCTCAAGATGTCCATTTAAGAATGCCGTTTTTACATCCATCTGCCATATTTCATAATCGAAATAGGCTGCAACAGCAAGCAATGTGCGGATGGATTTTAGCATGGCTATAGGCGAGAAGGTATCCTGATAGTTAATGCCTTCGTGCTGACTATAATCTTTCACTACGAGCCTAGCCTTGAATGTCTCTACATTTCCATCTGTACCTATCTTTCTCTTGAAGATCCATTTACACCCAATAGGTACAATACGTTCAGGTGGATCTACCAAGGTCCAGACTTGATTTGAGTGTATCGAGTCAATTTCTGATCTTATTGCCTCTAACTATTTCTCGGAGTCGATATCTGATATCGCCTCGTCATAGGTCTTGGGGTCATCACCATGAGCCTCATTTTTTGTGAGGAATATTTTCTCTACATCCTCTTGTATCGTACCTAAGTATCTTTCAGGAGGATGGAAAATCCTAGTCGATCTATGAGGTGGAAGAGGTTATGTTAAGATTGGTTCTGATTGATTAGGTTCCTCAGGTTCCTTAGCTCGTTGCTCTTGGGAGACATTCTCCTTGAGCTTAATTATTCTTTCGATGCTACCATCTTGAATAAACTATTTTTCAAGAAAAATAGTATTTTGACTCACAATCACATTGTAGTCTTTCGGAATATAGAAATAGTATCCTAATGACTCTTTAGGATATCCTATAAATCGAGCTCTAAAAGACCTGAACTCTAACTTGTTCGCCTGTTGTCTCTTGACATGAGCCGGACAACCCCAAATTCTGAGATGATTCAGACTTGGCTTCTTACCATGCCATATCTCATATGGTGTGATAGGAATGATTTTAGAGGAAACCCTATTCAATACATAAATTGCTGTCATGAGACAATGTCCCCAAAAAAATTTGGAGAGGTCCGTGAAGCTCATCATGGAACGGACCATATCTAATAGGGTCCAATTTCTCCATTCTGAAACTCCGTTGAGTTGAGGCATTCCAGGTGGACTCCATTGAGAGACTATGTCATTGTCTTTAAGATAGTCTAGGAACTCCCGACTAAGGTATTCACCTCTTCGATCTGATCGAAGAACCTTAATGGGCTTTTCTGTTTATTTTTCTACCTCATGTCTGAATTCTTTGAACTTTTCAAAAGCTTCAGACTTGTGTTTCATTAGAAATACATACCCATACCTAGACATATCATCGATAAAGGTAATGAAGTAGATATAGTTGCCTCTAGCCGGCACATCAAATGGGCCGCACACATCCGTATGTACTAGGACAAGTAGGTCTGTGGCCCTTTCTCCATGTCCCACAAAAGGAAGCTTGGTCATTTTGCCTTGAAGGCATGATTCATAAACTGGATATGACTCGAAAGTCAACGGACTCAATAGCCTGAATTTCTCTAATTTGTTAACCCTGTCTTTCGCTATATGACATACTCTTAGGTGCCATAGATACTTATCATTTAGACTATCTCCAGGCCTTTTAATTCCTATGGCATTCATATTTTACTTGATATTAAATACAGATACATCAACATGTAACTGATAGAGACTGTTAATGATAAAATTATTTGCAACTTTATTATTTTTATAAAAAATATTACAATGGTTCTTATGAAAGCTAATCACATAGCCTTCTTGTGCTAAACATGAAATAGAAATCAAATTCCTGCTTGTTGCAGGCACATAATAACAATCTCTAAGAAATAAATCTAATCCTAATGGTAATCGCAGAGGGTAGGTTCCCACGGCCACAGCAGCAACTCTTGCTCCATTCTCGATGCGTAGGATGATCTTCCCATCCCTCAGCCTCCTGCTCTCCTCAAGATCCTGCATAGAAGTGCACAAATGAGTACTAGAACCAGAGTCAAGCACCTAACTGGATGTAGAAGAAACCGTAAGATTAGATTCTAAAATGAGCATACCTCTAGAAGGACCATCCTTCTTGTTCTTCAGGGTGGCCAGGTACTGAGGATAGTTTTACTTCCAATGGCCGTCTGATTGGCAATGAAAATATTTTTCCTTATCAGCAGCCTTCTTCTTCAGTTTTGTCTTCTTCTTCTTGCCATCCACCTTCTGCTTTTTCGCAGATTTTTTTTTCTTTCCAAAAGACTTTCTCTTGGAAGAAGTCTGCTCTACAGTAAGAACTGAGCCTTTTGAACCCTTCATAGAAAGTTCAGCCATAACTAGCATGTTCATTAACTCGGCCAAGGTACACTGCATCTTATGCATATGAAAGTTCATGATGAACTGATCATATGCATCAAACAAGGACTGAAGGATCACATCAATCTGAAAATCTTTGCTAAGATGATACTGAGCTTCTCAATCTCCTCAAGATCCTTGATCATTGTCAAACAATGATCTTGGACTGATTGCCCATCATGCATCTTGGCCTTAAAAAATCTTTGACAGACTTAATACTTGGCTGCGTGACTCTGTTCATCAAACAACTCTTGCAAGTGAGCCAACATTTGGTGGGTAGTCAAAATGTTCTCATGTTGGCACTGCAAGTCATTAGACATTGCACCCAACATGTAGTACCTTGCTTTGTTATCATCATCCATCCACTTTTTTAGAGACGCTTTCTGTTCAGCAGTCGGACGTGCTGGCATGGCAGGTGGGTCCTAGTCCAAGACATGAGTCAATTTTTTGGAATCCAGAATAATTTTGTAGTTCCTCAACCAGTCCTTGAAATTGGGTCCAGTCAATCTATGGGTGTCTAGTATCTTGGTCAGGGGGTTTGAGGCAGACATGTTTCCTGTAGAGAGTCAAAAGTTTCTAGTTAAATTTTGTAATCAGACTTAACCAATTTATTTAGGAATTTCATTTTTAAAATAAATTAGGCTCTCACTATTTTCTCAGATCCCTACACTCCTTTGCTAGAAATGTGAAAATCTCCGTGATCAATGATTTTTAGTGGGTGGTGCGGTCTCACTGACTGGCTCACCACCTCACCTAACAGTTATTGGTGATAGATCAACTGATGAGTGGACAACTCTTGTCTAATGATTCTCTAATCATGGTGCACCCAAAACTTGGTCTCTAATTCATGAAGCTCACCGTATCCGAGATATTGCTCCAATCCTTAGTTAAGTCAAACCCACCATTTGCACGAACTAGATTCCTGATTGGGTCCCTCACCATATCCAAAATATTGAGCCCAACCCATCCTCTAATCTGTAGCATCCCATGCCTAATGGACATGGTTGCATCTTTTCAATGCAATTGAACCACTATAACCAGTCGAGAACAATCAACCTCGGGAAGGGCCCGCACATCCACAATGGTGGAAGACCTAGACTTAATATTTTCTTAAAAAGATTTGATTTAGGTCTCATTAAACTTGACTTAACATAGTCATAACAATTATGACTAACCTAGTGGCATGGGTCAGCTCGAATTGTTAGCCTCCTCTAATCAGAATTGAATTGACACATATGGTCAGGTAAGTGAGACCGATGGGAGGGATATGCCATTAACTCGACAAGAATGCATTCGAGTCGAGTAGTTCCCAATTAAAAATCAGTCGGTCACATCTGTCCAACTTATCTTAGACACTAAATTGTCGAACCAGAACTAATTGGGTTAGCCTACAATCCAAGCTCTAACCACTGAGCCAAATTAGGTCTTAACTTGATCGAGTCACATCTAAATGTGATTCGACCTTGACCCAGACTTAATCCTATTAGGCTGATCAATTATTAGCTTTCATGATCTCATCTAACCAACTCTTGATTCAGTTTGATCAACCGCGAGACCTAATTGAGCTACCCAAGCTCAAACCCAATTTTATGAAAATATCTTAAATCTGAAATTCTCAATTTTAGACCTAACTTAATTTCATAAGCTTAATTCATTAATTAAGTTTGGGTTCATAAATAAAGCATGTAAAATAAATTCTAGGATTTCAAGATCTAGGATTTTGTAGAAAAGTAAGTTTTGATTTATGATTAAGGATGAATGCGTGATACCCTTACACGTCATATGAACACCCCATTGAATGGGAAGAGAGGATCTTAAAACTCTATTTCATTCTTATGATCGGACAGCCATGAGAAACACCTAAATCAAAAATATAAATTTAACTACAAAACTAGTTAGATCTAAATTAACATATCACATATACAATTTAAGATCTAACTAATACATGCTTTGCATACATCTCATGTATCAAAAATTAATCTAATTAACATGCTTTTAGATCTAATACATCACATATAATATCTAAAAAATAAGATTTAAATTGAACTATTCAAAATTAAATCTATTCTAGACAAGTTACTAGAATAATTCTACAACTAGTCTAGGCATGCAGCAGATCAATTTTATGAAAAAATTAAAATTTTATTTTTTATTTTCTGATCTGATTATAACACTTATAATATTAAAAAAATAAAAAATAAATTAGATTTAATTTATATTTTAATCTCATTAAAATATAAGACTTAAGACTATTCATGGATTCAACTAATCCTAGTCTAGTCATGCACCTTATGCATGTTAGATCTTCTTAGATTTAATTTTAAATATTTTGATTTTAGATCCTATCATATATGATGTGACATCTGAAATCTTTAATATCAAATAAATAAAAATTAAAATCAAATCTAAATTAGATCTGAAATAGAGCTAACAACCTGACTCTGATACCAGTTGAAGGAGGAAAATCACTTTTCCTCGTAGGATCTTTCAGATTTCATCAAATTTGGAGTGGAATAATTAAAAAAAAAAATTATCCTACATATATTTCAGATCTAAGTCTCTAGATCTAATTTTTATATCTAATATTAAGTCTAAAATAAATCTAAAAGGGATGAGAAAATAAGTAATACCTCAAGGGTAATCTGATTACCCTGTAGATGATCTCTGCACAGCCCGAGGTTCTGATGTAGCCACACAAGCGCCTGGCCTCTACCGGTATCCACTTAGGTAGGATCTAGAACATCTTCTCCTCATGAATCTATACTTTAAAAATTAGATCTAAATCTAATTAGGAAGATCTTCAAAAGTCTTCCTGAAGTTGGAGCAGTAGCCTATCGAAGAAGTCCTGCAGCCTTCTGTTCCAGGCATCACCATGCCTTGGATCTTTGCCAGATGGATGTCCAACTCTTTGGACGTGAAGAGGAAAGGAAGAAGAGTAGGGAGGATATAGAGATGAGGGGAGGGGGTGGCAGCTATTAGGTTTTGTGCATAAAACAACTTTTGCCTCGAAACCCTAGGTGTAGCAGGGTTTATATAGACCATGTATGCTGTGCAGTGCCACATCATTCAACCAATCAGAAAATTCTAATAAATTTTGAAAAAAATTTGATTGGTGGAGTGATGTCATCTGATCATATCAGATAAGAACCCCACCTTATCTCCAAAAGATGGTGCCAACATTGTAAAAGCACAAATAGAGGTGGCGCCCAAGAGTTTAAATTGATCAAGACTCTCCAATCCTTATCCACTTGGGGCACCCACTTTAATTTAATTGGGCTCACACCATAATCTGATTATGGCACCCAATTTGATGTGGCTTGGCTTATGGATATTCCACAAAAATCTTCCAATAAGCCCTCTTTAGTTTAAGACCCATATGTCAACTTTTGACAGATGTCCTAAAATGAAATTGGCAGGTGCTAGGAATTAGTAGGTGTTGTCTTAAATTCATCTCATGAATTAAGACAAGCCTTTTCTGAGCTAAACAAGCTTCATTTAGACTGAGAGAAACCTTCTTAAGGTTCTCTAGATGAGTCAAATCATATTTGGCTCAGTAGAGATAGAAAAGATTATACGAGGAAAAAGTTAGGCTCAATCGTGTGCTAGCACGATTTCCTTAAACCTAATTGGATCTTATCCAAATCAATTGGGTTAGCCCAATTGATGACATCCAGATCCTAACCCTTGTTTGTGTAACCCAGTTAGATTTAATTCTGTATGGTAATGAGACATGTCGTGATCTCATCATCGACATCATCAAAACTCCTTTCGATGGACCAGAACTCTTTTGATTCAGACAATTAGAATGATTGATCATCAATATCATTCTAATTGCTCCCAAAATCTACCAGTGACACCTAGTAGTATGTGGTGGCAATCCATCAGAACTAAAGACAAATCTCTCAGTACAGCTATCTGTGTGATTGAGTTTCTCTATCATGAGTCCCGACTAAATTAGGGTTAAGGTGAACCGTCAAACCCAACATCAGTCATATGAGTTAATCGATCGATCCGAGTCTGATGTGAAACCTTAATGGAAAACTCTTTTTCATTATTTCACTCTGTCAGGGCCATGGGCTTAAGGACTCGATCTTTCAATTATCATAGGACTACTCCTCTCATCTACCAAGGTTGATAGATCCCATCTTGGTGCGACCTAGTTCCTACAATGAATATGCTACAGCCAACATATACCTCAGGATTTCGAATGGCTAGGAGATCGAGTTATGGTGTAGTCAAACTATAACACACTCAAGGTGAACTGTCTTTGCACCTTAGGTCAAAGAACTAGACACACAACTGCAGCATCGAGCTAGTCATTGACGAGAAGGTAGACTTCCTTATGACTGCTCGAAGTGGTCACGCTCAGTACTCTCGTTCTCAATGAATACCTATACTCTCGCTCTGATGTCTCCACACCGTAGACTCAAGATACATCTACTCTAAGGAAGCGATCGTACACCAACCTTCCAGATCGATCATCATCCTCGTGATGATCCTATGGTCAGGAGCTGTTTATGAGTTAGTTATGTAAATTCATGCATTAAATTTTCAACTCTTAAAAATATGAATTTACATTCCTACTAACTCAAAGGATATATCACAAACACAATATACATAATATGATAGAAGAATAATCTATTTATTTATTTATTATTAAAATTATAAATTTGCCTTTAGATCTGTACAGGAATGTGTCAGCCGATCTGGCATCTAGGGCACACATCTAACACTAGCTTCTTGTAGATCCCTCCAGATGGTTAATCTAAAAAATATTCTTCAGATCTCTTAGATATTCCAAGAGATGAAGAATATGAGGAGGAATAAAGAAGAAGTCAAACCTATTGACCTCCCTAAAATCAAAATTAATATTTAATAGAAAAGGGTCCTAAGAGAAGACAGATCTTCTCCTTCAGTACATCAACAATTGATATCCTGAAAATATCTCTATGCTAGGACTTGAGAAGACATTCTTCTCTTGATATTTTTCTAAATCTTATGATATCTGATTTTTTTCATAGAAAAATCTCATGATTTATGGAGAAGAAGGGTTATAAAAGAAACCTTAAGAAAAGTCCTTCTTTTCTTCTTCTTCTTCTATCAAAACATGATCATATCATGTCCAAAATAAGATCACCATGCTCCAACTCTTTGGAGCATGAATTCACCACGCCATCCCTCTTTCTCTTTCAGATTTTTTATCATATAAAAAAATATAAATCAAAGAGATATTAATATGAAAGAAAAAATAATAAGAGAAGACAATCTTCTCTCTCTTACCTTTCTCTTTACAAGACATCAACCTTTGATCTCTTGATTGAAAAATTTTTTCCAAAGATTTTGGCACCTCAAACCACCCATGTAATCTTTCTTTCTCTCTCATATTTTTATCATATAAAAACACAAAAACAAAGAGAGAAAAAAATATATGAAAGAAAACCAATAAGAGAAGACAATCTTCTCTCTTACCTTTCTTCTCTACAAGACATCAACTTTTGATCTCTTGTTAGAGAACTCTCCTCCATGGATTTTGGTGCCTCAAACCTCCCAGGCCTTCCTCGTTCTCGTCTGGTAATTTTCTCAATTTTTCACAAATTTTTTGACTCCTATATCATGGCATATGGGACGGCCTCCTTTTTTATGGCAAACTAGATCATAAGACCTAGTCTAACAAGGAATCCTTGGGGCGTCCAACTCTTGGACGCCCCCTATCTCATTTATTTCATGGATAGCATAAAAATAATCATAAAAGAGGCAACAAAAAGGAGGATAAACATGGGAGAAGTTGGCGTAAGAGAGGGAGGGAAGAGTCCTTGTGAAGAGGGACTCTTTCAAAAAGAAAAATAGGCTAAACCACTTTCCACAATGAACCAAATTAATTTTCATATTGGATCAGATCAATTCAAATTCAAATTTCTTGAATAAGTGGTGTGAGATTACTTTCCTTAGATGTGAAAATCATATAAAAATTATCTGGAATTAATTAGTGGGCATGGGCTTTGATTTTCTTAGGTGGCGCAAGAGAAGATGGAATCCTAGTCTAACTAGGATTCTTATTTAGATTAGGTCAAATACTTTGAACTCAATTTAAATTAATTATAACCTAATAAATGATGATCCTAATTTAACAAAGAATTTAATTAAATTAGATTAAATCATATTTAATTTAAATCTTAACTTAATTAGAAATTAGGTGCATACAAGTCATAGTCAAACAGGAACTTGTTCTCCCTTGCAACTGGCTTATCCAATAAACCAATTAGACTTAATTTAATTAAATTTAAACTAATTCTAATTAAATCATATTCAATTAGACTTGATCTCAGCTCAATTGATCAATCAAATTGAGCTAATTAGCAATTCAATTGCTAATGATCCTCCTGCAACACTTGCATTAGGTCAAACATCAATCACATTGATTGTTTAACTTTAGAATGATTCTCAATCGTCGATTAACCATCTGATTAGATTATAATCTCTTATGTGTGTGACCCTATAGATTTGAATGTAACCTGATAGCATAGGAACTAATTTCTGTGCCAGTTGAAGTAACCATCTAGCAATGGTCCCGACGTCCAGATAGGTCGAATGTATGCAAAGCAACATTCTAAGAATTCTGACCCATGGTTATTGTATAATTCATCCTTTTGACCAATAATGCTCAAGATGACTTTGAGTATGCTATTAATACTCATGTAGGTCATCTCTATTGTGTCTCAAAATTTTTGCAAATCCCGTGACTCCTCACGAGGATTACCCAGGTCTAGGGTTTGCTAAATTGAAATACAGTGAGATATTCTTTTTCTAAAGTTAATCAGGAGTGGTCAATCCCATCTTGACTCATATACTGACTTCACAAGTACTTGACTATATCCAAAAATCTTTTGAACCTATATTAAAAATACAGACAGTCCGGCACCAAAGCACAGTGAGTTGCTTGTAAATCACCGTGGTGATCTCAGGTTGGAGGGACACTTTTACCCATTGGTCTTAGTTAACTACTATTGACAGTGGAGTGTTACATTGATCACGTTCAATACAGATGTACTCCTACATCTCATCTGGATGCTATACCAGTATCTCCACACCACTTGATTATGAGGACAACCAACGCATATGGCATACAGCGACCTACATTTGATAAGTTATCATCCTTGTTAATAACTTATCATTTGGTCGTGAACAATTTAAGAATCATCTGATAAATCCTTCTTTATCGATTGATTGTGGTTCTAAGGACTTCATCATAATTTAGAAGTTCATTTAAGGAAGATAGAACTTTTATGATAAACCTGTCAAATAACTATTATTATTAGATAATTCATATACTAATTCTAATCATCTACCACTTAGATGATAGGCTTTAAGATATATTTTTCAACAACTCTCACTTGTACTAAAGTCAATCAAAATGATATCAAATATCCTATCTTCCACTTGAGTTCGTAGAACTTCTTAGTTCCGAGGCCTCAGCAAATGGGTCGGTCAAGTTTTCTCTTTTCATTGATCTTCCAAAGATCGATGTCATCCTGATCTAAAATCAAAAGTGATAGTAATACAGAGTATGCTGGTCCTTCGATTCTTTAGCCAGATTTATGGCTCCAGTGCTATGATAGGACTGGACCATCAGTGGAGGGTGCCACTCCAAACCTGTTAATGAAGCTCAGCAATTACACAGCTTACATGGCAGCATCATATACTATGATGTACTCTACATCACTAACTGAGTAGACTAAAGTATCCTGCTTGGATCCTTTCCAGCAGATTGCTCCTACAATTAGGGTATGATCCGACACTTTCTTGTTGTCATCTTGATCTGACTAAAATCAAAACATCCACATGTTTAAAGTTAGTATTTTCATATTTGACTCACTAGATCTTAGTATTTTTCAAATACTTAAGGATTGTCTATACAATCTTTCAGTGGTTCTTACTTAGATCAGACTGGTATCTGCTCATTACCATTAGTGAGCATACCATATCTGATCTTGAACATGAAGAAATTAGATGACACCCAAACCTTTATTCTTTGAAATGCTGGAATGTCATTCCCGATTAAGAGAATTTCATCTACAGACAAACAAGGAATAACACTACAGAATATTTTACCCATTTATAAATGCAGGGTACCTCTTTGTTCATAACAAAGATATATGTTCAAAATATATGTTCTAACTCTGGGACAATAGCGAAATGAGCTTTATAGGTCTCCACCTTCTTGTCTGTGCTACTCTGATCCTTTTGAAAAATTCATTCATACCCAATAGATTTTATTCCTTCAGGTGAATCATCTAGTGTCCATACACTATTGATTTTCATGGACTTCAATTTGGATTTAATGGCTCCAAGCCACTTCTCAGAGTTAGACCACTGCATTGCATTTACTTTAATGGGCTTCGAGTTTGATCTAATCAAATCTGGTTCTGTAGGTTAACCAGATTATGTCGGTTCATTTTCTACTAGTCAAACTTTCAAGTTCAACTTGATAGGCATCAGTTCCTTCTCTAAGGAACTCCTTTCCAAAAGAAATGCCCTACTGCTAATGAGCATCTTATGTTCTTCAGCATGATAGAATTAGTAATCCTTAAACAACTATTGGACCATGAACCAAGTTTATCTGTATGCAAACCATTGACATAGGCCGATCAACTCCAAACCCAAAGGTGAGAGAGTCTAGGTCTATGCCCGATCCATATCTCATATGGAATCTGCACAATAGACTTACTCAGTATATTTTCAGAGTAAAATAAGTAATCACACAAGAGCACAATCCTGAAACTGGCAGATTAGTGAACCCTATCATGGATTGAATCGTGTCTAACAAAGTTCAACTTCTCCTTTCAGATACACTGTGTTCTGTAAAAGAATCCACTGAGAGAGAATCCAATTCTCTCCTAGATATGTCATCCTTTTCATCATTTGAATCATTTGAACATTTCAAATGATTTGGCCAGACACACCCATGCCTAGATAGGTCGTTTGTAATGAAATATTAATATCTTTCTCTGGCACTTAATTTCACTGATCTACATACATCACTATGTATGAGACTTAGAACTTTATCAGCTCCTTCATCTTTTTCATTAAAAGGTGACTTTGTCATCTTTCCAAGAAGATAAGACTCATAGGCTATCAATGATTCACAATCATTGATGTCGAGGTTTTTCTCTCAAGCTAACCCATTTATCCTGTTCTTGTCAAGATAACTAAGCCTATAATGGTAAAGATAGACATTCATGACATTATCTAACTTGGGTGTGTATATTACACTTAATAGGCTGTGTAAATATCATTTCCTTATTGTCCATGTATTATTGTAACATTATTCATAATAATACCACAATAATCTTTCTTTATGAATGATGATCATCTTTAGCCAAAAAGTCAATAAAGATTATAAACAATGGACAATAGTAACAATTACTTTAAATGATAATATTTGAAAATAAACTCTATAATTCTTAAAGTTAGGATTGGAATAAGACTTCTCTCCCTAACATTCAAGAATTTCTCACCATTTTCAAATATTTCACTTACTTGAAGTCCTACCAATAAATTGCATAAAACCATCAGTATCTAATACCTAGGTAGTGGAATTACATTGAGAAACTTTAAGGTGTTATCATATAATATCCTTGATGAGCAACCCTTACTCTTTTCTCTTGTTCAGCCTATTATGGTCAAGGAAAGCAAGATAATTCTTCTTCCTATGACCCTGTGCTTATGCCTGATTTGAATCAATTTTGGACTAATTATTTTGACTGGACTAAGAAGCCCCAATACAAACCCATTCGTACTGCTGAACCAAATTCAACTTTCGATACTAATTAACGAAGTTGGGTCCCATAAGTCATCACTGTCTAACAGCGATTAGAGCAATTAAGGTTTAGCCTTATTTTTAGAAAAGAGAACAATGACCTAATGTATATGAATTATTTTAAGCCTAGAGACTTGGACTTTAGTCTTAAGGTTCTTCCACTATTTTAATCAAATTGGTAGCCTCTACCTCCAATTCAAAAAATTACTTTAATTTTCTAGTAGGTACTAGAATCTACATAGACTACACACAAGTCTGACTTTGGTCGGCCAATCCATGTGCATCTACAGGTAGGTTCATTAACCAATTGTTTCTTCAAACAACTTCTAGTAATTTAATTTTGCCCCAGAAACCTAATCAGTAGGCTTTGGCCTCCACTGTAAGGATCCGGTTAGGTCCAACCATTAACATAACCATACTTGGTACATCTAACCAACAAATGATTAAGCCTAACTTTGGTTGGCTAACCTAACCACCATTAGAGAGACACATCCAAGTCATCATATGATGAGTGATAATTTCATTAGTCAACAAGCACCAGGCCTTTGGGTCTACAATGACTATTGAGTTAATGGACTCATTATCAAATACCTTAATGAGAGGCTATGACTCAGTTATCTCCATAACTTAATCATTTTGAGGACCTAATAATTTTAGAAGATTTAAAATTATTAGTGATTTAAGGACATAAAAGATATGGACCAATTCGCTCCCACTGACTTCATCAAGTCAAGTCCTCCCACTGACTTCTCAAGTCATTAATAAGGATTAGGATCAAATTTGGTCCATGGGCACCTAGATCAGTCTCACTGAATGAAATCAGACTCTTTGATTTCCTATGTGACATGGGTTAGCACGAATCAATGAGCAACCTAATCAAGACCTGATAAACCACATTGGCTAGGTAAGTATGATCGATGGGAGGGTCTGCCAATATTTGCCTTAGACACCATAAGAAATGGCTAGGTAAGCATGCTCCCAATTAAAAACCACCGGTCAAGTTTACCTTAGACACCAATTGGTTTATCAGTTTTGATTTGGTCTGCCTAAAGACTCGAGCTCAACCACTGAGCCATGATCAGTGTCCATTTGTTAGATATATGGACTTTGATCAACTACAACTATTGAAGTGATCTATAGAAATGACCTAATCCTAATTAACTTTTAATTAGGTTTGATCAATTTCTTAACTTAGTCCATATTTTATCTAACCCTAGGTCTAACCCAGTTAATGATCTGATCAAAGCTAACCCATTACCCTTTAACCTATGTTTTATGAAATTATCTTAGGATCTTTAAATCACGAACCTAGATCCTAAACAATCACTTAATTCTTTTAATTAAGTTCATGGCTGAGGGTTGGGGTTCGGCATTTTGAAAAATATTTTCAATTTTTGAAAGGTTTAATACAATCTAGTGTTATTTCACTAAATAGGTCGACTCATTTCAAAAATGGGTCGGCTTATTTCACTAACAAATATTAACAATTAAAATTAGTCAGAAATATAATTCAGCTAACTTTTCAGTCAAGCTGGCATGCTGGTCGAGCTGGCTTGCTGGTTGAGCCGACCCGATCAGCAAATAGAACCTTCGCAAGATTCTGTTTTAGGCTGATTTTAATCTATGTACATTACATAAAAATTTATGAAATAAAATAGACTTAATCTAAAATATTCATGACAAGATTTATTTAAACTCTTTTAAATTTTTTAGATCGCAACGTACCAGGATAACCTTTGCACTATAAGAGGTAAACCTTACAGCAGGACAACCTACAGTCCGTGCGATCATTATTTTATTTTTTAGATTTATTTTAATATAATTATGAATATATTAAAAAAGAACCTGGATGCTCTGATACAACTGTTGGAAAAGGTGCAGGGTTTCATGCATGAATTTCAAAACTTTTTTAAAATATAACGCAGCAGAACATGTAAATTAAATAATTTAATCTACAAATGCATGTAATTAAATTACTAAATCTTACAATTAGGACCTATAACATATCATTTTATATTTATAAATCAGAAAATAAAAGATTTGGTATTGATCCAAATCAATATCCTAAATCTGAAACAGTTTCGGGATCTAAAACCTAGATCATATCTAGATAAATGAAGAGATCAAATTTCTTACCTTTCATGCGGGTTGAAAAACTCTATGGTTGATTTTTTGGTTGCCTTTGGAGCCACACACGCATCCCAGCCTCTATAGGTGATCCACAGCTGCAACAAAATCGAAGGTTCATCGAAACAAAGATCCGCTCGAAGTACTAGCTTCTTGCAGATCCCTCTGGATGGTTAATCTAAAAAATATTCTTCAAATCTCTTGGACATTCCAAGAGATGAAGATATGAGGAGGAATAAGGAAGAAGTCAAACTTTTTGACCTCCCTAAAATCAAAATTAATATTTAA